>NW_027632880.1:296646-587864 GCF_902686455.1 Sciurus vulgaris | reverse complement strand
GTTAATATGGACTGTTATGAATGGTCAAATAATATGAAAACATGTTCAGCATCTCTAGCAATTAGAAAAATGTAAATTAAAACTACACTGAGATTCCATCTCACTTCCACTTCACCCAGTTATCCCACTCCTGATCTATACCCAAAGGAATTCAAAACAGCATAGTACACCTTTGCAGGCATGTGCATGGTCATAGCAGCTCAACGCACCATAGTCAAGCTATGCAAATAACATAGGTGTTCTTGGGTGAAGGAACAAAGAAAATGTGGTAATGTTCAATGGAATATTACTACGCCATAAAGACGAATGAAAGTATGGCACTTCCCAGTAAATGGATGGAACTGGAGAATATCATGCTAAGTGAAATAAGCCATTCCCCAAAAACGTCAAAGGCCAAATGCTCTCTCTGATTTGTGGATTCTAACCCTGAACAGGGGAGGTTGGGAAGGGTAATAATAGAAATATTTTAGACTGGACAGGGGACAGTGGAGGGAGGGGAGAAGGAGGGAAACAGGAAGGAAAGTAGAATTAATTGCTCATAATTTTCCTAGCCTTATACTTGTATGTATTACCAGGGTAACTTCACGTTATTATGACCACAAGAGTAGAAATCTAATAGAGTAAGTCATATTTTATGTATGTCAAAATACATTCTATTATCACATATAACTATAAATTAAAAAAGAAACTTTGTCTTTGAACTTAGAATGTATTAGTTTCTTTCACAATTTGAGAGGATTACAGTTTAAAATTAAATATAGTGGTTCCATGCTGTAATGGTGAGCACTCTGGACTCTGAATCCAGCGATCTGAGTCCAAGTCTCCATGGGACCTTTCCATTTCCGGGAAATGCAAACTAAAACCACTAGATATCTTGCCCTAGTTAAAATGGACAAAAAGACAAAAAAACAACAAATGCTATCAAGAAGACAATAATTAACAAATGCTGGAGAATATGTAGAGGAAAAGCATCTCTAATATACTGTCTTAGGGACTAGAAATTAGTACAGCTATTTTAGGAAACAGTTTGAAAGTTCCAAAAGAAAATCAAAAATACATCTCCTGTGTAATCCAGTTATCCAACTTCTGGGTACACACACACAAAAATATTATTCAACTATGAAAGGAAAGAAATTCTATCATTTCCAGCTAAGTGGATGCAACTGGAAGACATTATATTAAGTGAAAGAAGCCAGACACAGAAAGTCAAGTGAAATAGTGCATATTCTATCTTATACATGAAACCAAAAAGAAAAGTCAATTTGAATTGAAGGATGTGGGTAGGGGAAATACAGGGGAATTGCATAATGAATACCAAAACACAGAACAAAGGAAAAAGTTCTGGTTATCCACAGTACAGTGAACTGACTACAGTTCACAATAACCTCTTATACTTTAAAAACAACTAGAAGAGAGGGGCTTGAAGACTCCCAACAAAAAGTAATGATAAAGAGATAGAGATGCTGATTGCCCTGATTTGATCAGTACATGCTGTATACATATATTGTACTCCCTATAAAATCACACTGTATGCCATTAAACATGTGCAATCATTACATGTTAATCAAATACTAAAAGTAATTAAAAATAAATAAATTCCCAGTGGGATTATTCTAATATCTCTAGAAAAAAATCCTATATGAGTATATTTTGAGGACTCTCAATGATGTTTTGTGCACTTAAGTATTCTTTATAATTATGATTAAAATTTATATAATAAAATATTATCACTATTTAATTTGACAAATCCTAGTCTATCATTGTATTGCCTTGAGAAAAATGTTTAAGAGCATGTTGTCTCAATTTCTTAATCAGGAAAATGTACTAGGAAAATAAATGTCTCATATTTTCAATCTAACAGGAGATGATATAATAATGTGAAATTCCTGGTTCTTTTCATAAATCTAGTTTTATACAAAGCATTAATGATGAGATGCTTGATAAAACAAACAAAAACAATATCTCCTGAATTACATCATGAATGTCTATTATCTTTTTAGGAAAGAATGAAAATATTTCTTGTGGCAATAACACTAAGGTATCCAAACTAATAGCTGTTTGAATTGCGTAACTGAAATGCTATCTCAGCTTACAAGTATCAGTTGAACCACATGAGTTTCATGATGTTGCTTCCTCATAACATTTTGAATAGTCATATTGAAACATAGGGGAAAAAACAACCTTGAAATTGGCCATGGTGGGAATATTTACACCACAGAATTTGGCAAACACTATAATTCAGTCTTTTCCTAACCCATTCTTTCTGCACTCCCCCCTGAAACCCCTGAAGATCTGGTTGTTAAACCAACTCACCTCTGATTCTAACACATAAACACTCCTACAATTTTTTCTCTTACCACTACAAAATAGTGCTCACATTGCAGGTTAACCCTTGGGGTGATAACATTGGAATGAATCTTCAGACAGGTATGAATTTGACAGATATTCTGAGATGAAATCCAACTAGTGAAATCATATACCATCAATGATACTTCCTAGCTTGCCGAATAGTTTCTTCATAGAGAAGGAGAGAACGGACAAGAAAGGGGAAGCGGGGGAGAGAAAGAAGGCCCATTTCTTCTCTAAAATTGTCTTTCTATTTCTTATTTATATAACCTAGAATCTGACAGTATTATAAGCCTGTAAAACTCCTTTAACTATAAAGATGGATGATTAAACTGCATTCCTGTTAGCTAAAATTAAGAAAGTTTTAACTGTCACTTTGTGCTTCTGTCAGAGCTGGTAAGCATTCTTTCCTCTGCCTTTCTGCATTTGCATTTATGAGAAGGTATCAGTCTCACATGTCAATCTCATGCCTTCTTAGTAATTAGCATGGTATGAAAAAAAAAATAGCTCAGTCTTAGGAAGCAGACGATCCACCGGTTGTGCTGAATTGTTGCCTGTGTCAGCAGTTGGATGGGCATCAGAAAGTGAGGCTCTTGATCTAAGACATTCTTATCCTTTATTTAAGAGTCAAAAAACTAACTCCCAAGGTCATCTTGGAAACAACACATGCAGAAGAGGTGCACATGGTCCATAAGGAGTCTTCCACAACAGTCCTTCACATCTCTCTTTCTTCATTTTTATATATTCTCACAAATGAGGGAGTGATCCTTGATTTTTTATGACAAGAAAATAATGGCTGCAGTTCAACCACCAAAAATGTCCATATCATACCCAATGAATGCCCGAAAGAATGATCTAATTTTAAGATCATCATTCAATGTGCACCTCGTTATTCACAAAATCCCAAACCAAAAAATAAACAAAGTCTCCAAACCAAAACATATACACACACGTAAGAACCAAAACAAGAACCCTGCCTTTTAAATTTCTCTTTCAGTGCCTGTTCAGTGTTGTATTTGTGTGCGTGTTTGTTTGCACAGTAGGAAAAATTCAGAAGTCTTTTTAGACAGTTACAGAATAATAAAGTTTAGAGTTCACACAGTGACAACCTTAGTAATGATGTACAAAGAAGGAGACAGTTATCATTCAATAACTAATTCTAGCACACAGGATGCTCATTTGGTGCTTTATCAAAATTTAAACTCTGCCCTTCAGTACCCATGGGAATAAGACAATAATAGTAACAGCCACAAAGGCATTGATATAAATTGTGCACGTCTTTTATTTACTTCCGTGCCTTTTTCTTGGCGATTTTAAGTGCTTCTCACATACTAGTATACCTATCTTTAGAAGGAATGAAAATATAATTAGCCACAGGTTTACATCACCACTAGT
This sequence comes from Sciurus vulgaris, assembly GCF_902686455.1. Classification (NCBI taxonomy): domain Eukaryota; kingdom Metazoa; phylum Chordata; class Mammalia; order Rodentia; family Sciuridae; genus Sciurus; species Sciurus vulgaris. The sequence goes on along the minus strand of NW_027632880.1, from coordinate 584,123 downwards.
ATGGAAATAGATGTCTTATTACAGAGACAGATTCAGTAGAACTGAAGATTCTTTTCTGAAATTCCTTTCTTTTCATGAACATTGAGTGGTTACTGGATTTTAGACTTTATGGATACTTTATGCAACACTGATATAAAAAATGCAGCTTGCTGCCCTGCAGTTTAGGGAAGGCAAATTAGGAGAACAGGCGCTTTTGCTAGAATAGAACATGAATAGATAAATGTGCAGTCTACTTTTGTTTATTCCCAATTTCCAGTTGTTTAAGAACTAAAATGAGAGCATAACTACATTTTCATCAGCACATTTTTTCAAGGTATGCATACTTCATAACTGGAACCATACCCAGCATATGTGCTTGTAGATTCCAACAGCATTATCAAGGCAGAAATTTTTAATAAATGAATGTACAAATTAAGGTATCAGCACCTTGAATAGAATTCAGTAAAATTTTCAATTAACCACTTTCTTTGCTATATACAGTTTTAGCAACTCTGCCTTTTGCAGTATGGTGATATGAGTACACACACACACACATACACACATACACAATGATAAATGTTAGAGGGCTCCCATTTAGACTTTGGCAACAGGAATACAATCTGCAAACTGCCATTAAGGAAAGCAGAGCCATGAAGCCCATCCTCCCTTAACCCTCTTTTCCTGCTCTCAAAGTCTTTTCCATTCCTAAATCTGAAAGTTTATTCAGCAAACAAATATTTAGTAAAAGTAGGAAAATGATAAGGCTGGTATTTGGCCAAATTAATCGGAAACTGTAAGAGGACCCAAAGGAACAGAATTTGAAAGAGCACACTGGTCAATTATTAACCTATAATCCTCTGTCTAAAGTAGGGATTCACAATTCTCTAAAATACCTGTTTCAACAAGGTTAGTTTACAAAGTATAGATTCCTGATCATATGAGTACCAATCAAATTTCACTTCTGTCTTCTTGCAGGGATTGCTTTAGCCATTCTAAGTTTGAAACAAGGCAAAGATGGACTTTGGAGGTAGTCCTTGGAGCCAAATACTCAATCCAATATCGCCACTAATTACAATGAACTTTAGAGGAGTAATTTACTTAATAGTTTATCCAATGGGCCACTTTCAAAATTTTTAATTAAAGCAAAAAGAAATTTCTATCTTGATTCCCTTTTACCTAATGTTAATTAGTGAAAATATACTTTACCTGAGATTTTTGTAAGACTTTCTACTTGCTAAAAATTAATGAACAAATTTGAGGTAATTTGATTTTTTGAAATCTATCTTTACTTTTCATCATCTGAGGCTTATAGAAAAGACCGAGCATGCAGGAATCATTTGGAAGAAAAGGAAAAAGACAGATGAGCTGAGCTTCCCCACTGCTCTCTTGGCCTTGCTCCTCCGGTGGACCTGTCCCCAGCTCTTATTTCTCCTCATGGCTCTGTAAACAAAGAATGAACACAGGGTGTTCAGGTACACTGCCTCCCTGGTGATGCTCAGTGACCAGAACATTCCACCAGGCTCCCTGGGAGGAGTCAGGGTTGGGTTCAGATCCTGGGCCCCTTTGACTCTGTGAGTACAGGTTTGCTCTCTTATTCTCCCCATTTTTACCTGTGACCTCTGTTTCTTTCTTAGTTTACCCTAATATGTAGTAAAATAAAATGCTGAATTATTCACTGTTCCCTGTGTAAATAGTGTTTTTGAATATAAAAGTACATGAGTTTTATATATTAAATTTAAAAATATAATTCAAAATCAATTTTATTTTTATTTAGGAGACTTTGAACTCCCCACTTCATGAATAATGACTGACAGGAGAGTGGAAATATATCCCTACATCTCACTCAATGTTTTTCCAGGTACCCTCTTGCCAAAGTCTCTTTTTTAATTATCCATAATATACCAAATTGTTGATTAATAAGAATTACATATTAGCTCAGATTGGATTGAGTCAAAACCACACAGAATGATCCCTTGTTTTCTAAAGAAAACAGAATGTTTCAGTATCTGGAACACATTATCAGGCCATCAATTGTCTATTTGATATTGGATCAATAATCTACCTTCATTAAGCCACAGTCAGGAAGTATGCCCATCTCTAGCATGTGCTTTCTTACTGAAATTTGCAATTATGCAACTATGTAAATTGCCAGCAGGAATTCAATAGAAAGCCTGGGAATGAAGTAATGTCAGAACTCCACAGAGCCATTGCTGCTATGTAACAAACCCATATTTTTAAAAGAATTTCAATCGTTTGGGAAACAAAATCCTTCTTTCATGATTCAACTTAAGTGGACTGAAATCTGAAGTGATTTCTTGGTACATAAGTTCCAATTAACATTTTGCTTCCCAGATTGTCTTAAATCAACATCCTTATTTTCTTCAGTGTAACCTTTTACACAAAACAGAGAGCTGAACAAATAATACATAAGTGATCTGTGATAGGGGAGCTCCTAATCATACTGAGACACAGGGAACAGTGGAGAGATTGAGGTCCAGACTCTGGACATAGATGCAACTCGCTCTGCCACTGGGCTAATTGGGCTGTACTGTGCAGGAAGAGCTGAGAGCTCTGTAGGGCTCCAGATGCAATCTGTAAGACTGAGTTTTTTAATATATCCTCCCTTGTAGGTGGCTATGAGGAGGAAGTGACATATTTAAGGGGCTCAGCCCAATGCTGCCTCACAGGAAGCTCACCAGGCTGGAACCAGGTTGTTCTTGAAGATGATGTAATAAAAGACACCAATGCTTATTTATAGATTTATTTTTAAAATGAACATCTGAGGCACAAATGTTTTCAGCAACATGAAACCTCATGCAAGAAGAAGTTTCCTTCCCTGCATCTCAATCCTGCAGTTTCCCTCTATTAAAGTGTGACTGCATATGAGCATCTGTATATTCCCATAAATAACATATGATTCATGTATGTACTTGTGTACCTATGTCACCTAATTTCTAGTTCAAAAATTATTTAACAATATATCTATAAGTAGTGTTTCTTATCAGCACATGAAGTTCTATTCATGCTGATTTTATTCTGAATTGTGCTCACAGTATCTTCCCTTGGGAAAAAGGAAGCATCATTACCCCCATGGCATTGTTATCTGTGTGACATACTGTTTTAACCACAGGACAGGGCCGAAGAACATGGAAAGGGAAGGCATTTGACACTCACAATATCATTCTTCATTGCTGCCCCAGCTACACAGATTGGACCATGAAAGGCAGCCAGTGGCCTTGGACTGACAGAAAGGGCGAAGCTGCCCTAAGCTTGTTTGCACAGTTCAAATTAAAGCTTCCTTTTAGGTCTGAGGTGTCCACTTCCATTCTGAGATCTTGCTGGTTGGTAGAGCTGATGTACAGCCTGCTAGGGGACTGTTCTTGATGAATTTTCTAAGTAGTAAAATCACTTATCCCAGAATCTACCCTGTTGTATATTTTCATAGAGGTAGTGTAAATAAGTGTGGGTCCTGTCTTCAAGATCTTCAAATGCAGGCATGCTGGGATAGAGAAGTAGATAATCCCTTTCTTGAAGAGCTTCCGTGTTTGTCCTGAAAACCTCTGTACTCAGCTAAGATGAATCTAAATGAGTTTTAATTGTATGTTCTAATTCAGGGATTGGACTCTCTGAGGGTCGATCTGCTTAAGTGAGGAGTGGATGCTAGTACATCAACATGCGGGTGCCTTAAAATTCATGTCCTTGGCTTTGGGATGCCTCATACCTTCTGTTTGCTTATCTATCCTAGTTGCAGTTGAGCTGATAGGTTCTTTTTTTGAGCATCTCAGCAATGTAGCAGTGTGTGTGTGTGTGTGTGTGTGTGTGTGTGTGTGTGTGAGAGAGAGAGAGAGAGAGAGAGAGAGAGAGAGAGAGAGAGAGAGAATATACTGGGGTATCTCTCGCTCTATTTTTCAGGTGATTCCAAAGTGAGATATGCTGAATGATGTTAGATGGGAGTGAAGCTCTAACTAGTACAGGCTCCAGGGGACAGATGAGTTAATGTAACAGCATTACTGAGTAGCATCTTTTTTTTCTTGGGAAGTATCTTGTTTTCCTGACTTTCTCTCCTAGAAACCTCTCTTTAGTTCATCTAAACATTGTGATGCATTAACAAACAATCTGCATTTGTAACAATATTGGTTTAAGGGCAGAGTGGGTCATATTTTAAAGATAGCACTTGTGGATATTTCATGCTTCTCTTAAGGTGTGCTCCCTATCCAACTTGAGAGGGATATGAAACTCTATGGGCATTTTCTAGAAGTCTGCAAAGTATACTCCACCTTCACTGAGTTGACCCCTGAAGTTCTACTGGACAAGCCCTGGGGAGGTGGAACAAGGTCTCCCTATATTCAGCCTAGGTAATGTCTCTGGTGATAGACTCACAGCAAGAGGTTCATGAAAGGAAGGAGTCTTCACTGGGGAGGACCCCATGGTAAAAGAGCAATCAGATATCATCTGAAGACCCAGCTGTGAGCAAGTCCCCAATGCCATCTTTGGGCCACACTTCAGGCTGTGCCTTGCCTCCATCATGATGTAAATCTGGGTCCAAAAGGACTCTACCCATCAGAGAGAAGAATCAATCATGGGATGATTGACTGATAGTGAGATTATAAACTGCAAGAAGCTGACTTACACAATTATGGGGACCAACAGGTAAGTCCAAAATCTATAAAGCAAGTCACTGGAAGAGTAGGCTGGAAACTCAAGGGTTGAAGTGGAAGCTCCATTCCACAGACAGAATTTCACCTCCTTCAGGATACCCTGGGTCTTGCTCTTAAGGCCTTTTGGCCACTGGGCTAAGCCCCAAGATCATCAAGGGCAATCTCCCTAACTTAAGATGTTGATCACATCCACAGAACTTTCCACAGTAACACATGGCTTAGTGAATCAATGACAGGGAAATATAGCTATTATGGGCTGAATGTGTGCATCTCCACAAAATTTAAATATTGAAAGTTGAATCCCTGGAAGATGGTATTTAAAGGGAAGCTTTGGAGAAATCTTCGGGTCATGAGGAGGCTTCTTGAAGAAGATTAAGATGACTCACAAGAAGAAGCAGACAGGCAGCTTGCTCTCTTTCCAAGATACATTCAAAGAGGCCAGCAACCTGAGCACAGAGGAGCTCCTCACAGGAAGCTGACCATTGTGGCACCAGATCTTGGACTTCTAGGATTCATAGCAGTGTGGACTGGGGTTGTGGCTCAGTGATAGAATGCTTGCCTGGCAGGCATGAGGCACTGGGTTCGATCCTCAGAACCACATAAAAATAAATAAATGGATTCAATATTGGGGGCTGGGGATATGGTTCAGTTGGTAAAGTGCTTGCCTTGAAGTTCTGCTCTTTAAAATCACTGTCTAGGGTAATTTTTTATAGCACCCCAAACTTACTTAGATAATGGTCTAGCCAAATGAATGCATAAAACAGACTGAAACTGTCATTTGAGTGGCAGGTCAAGTTTGAGAAAAATACAGGAACAAGGACCTACTTTAAATGTGGGTGGATTCCATATCTAGACTTCTGACATCTCCTCCAATTGAGAATATTCACTTTCATTTTATATTCCCACATAGTAATGGTTAGCTGAGCTTAAGAAAACATTAGCTTCCTGACTCTGGAACTCATTGAGCTTGCCCCTCGGTGATACTCAGGGCAGGGAAGGGTGTGTGTGCATATGACCTTGTGTACCTATGATGTGCCCCATAGCTCACATCTCCCAGGCAGGACTGAAGACTATGTTAGGGGCAGAGCAGAGGTTCCTAGCTCTGCAAGACCTTCCTCAGGTTCAGTGACTGAGGCTGACCTGCAGGAGGGGCTCTATCTGGGTTCTTGGTCTTGGTAATTCCACAACATCAGCATGCACCAGCACTCTCGAGGTCTTCTTCCTAACAGAACTTGCTCACTGTGGCAGCAAGTTATGGCCAACTTTATAACTAACCAAGTGTGAAAGAGAAAATCTTACATGTCCACTGACTGTTGTCCCATACTGTTTTGTTTCACAGCAAGGTATTTTCCATGAATGATTTAATACAAGGAGACATAAAACATGTATGTTTAGAAACCCAATTGAAAGCTGAAAAACTTTAACCGATTATGCTTCTTTTTCTTGTCTGTTCTATGCTTTCCATTTGTATGACCTGAAAGGGGATTTTTGTACCTGACCGACAGGATGCTCTTTGCCAAATTCACGTAAGTCAATTATCTTGTCACTCTGGAGAAATCTGGATGATCTGGTTCAGGCTTTAGTGGGATATTGAATTCAGACTTGTCAAAATCAAGTTTAAATCTGTTTAAAAGACCTAGTGAAGTTCTGCATAGAAAGGATCAACTCTTTAGTAAATGTGTGCTGTGTGCCAGGCCCTGTGTGATTCAGTGGGTAACCCCCAGCAAGGGCCTAACTGCTGTCAGCTTGTGCCTGGGTGGGGGACAAGTCCCAGAGCAGGCAGTTCAGCAGTAGAGGGAGGCACGTTACCTAGGGAGGCAAAAGCAGTGCTGGGCCACTACAGTAGGGAGCCAAGCAGAGTGCCAGGGGTTGGGGGGCATGCTTAGAAATTCACCTCCTTGCTGCAGCTTTGGTTTATAATGAGAAGCAGGTGCAGCAAAGGAAGTAAGGAGAGGCCTAGGTCAGGCAGGGCAGCAGGCTTCTAGATAGTGCCCCAAGACAACACACCATTGTCCCTGCCTGCTCCACCTAGCAGTGCACGCACTTTCATGTGTGAGGACGTCTGCCTTCTTCATGACAGCTGAAGGTTGTGTGGCAGTCCCCACGGGCCTCCTCACTCCAGCAGCTGTTGGGAGAAATCCTAGTTCTTGGTTCACAGCAGCTAATGTCTCAAGTGTGTAAACTTACAGAGAGGAGCATTCCGCTCTGACCACCTAGGAATTTAAACAACTGCCCCAAGTTGACCTAGTGTTACCAAGGGAACCTGTATAGGGGCCTGGTGGTCTGATCCCCCGTGGCACATTGTGATTGGGCAAGAAACTTATAAAATGCATACCTGTTCCTGCAATAAACGAGTTTGCAGGCTGCTCACCACAAGCCTGCTCCTACCCAACTCCCGGGGCCTGAGTCTTGACTCCACCGCTCTTACCTGCACCTGAGCTAGCCTGGCACCCCTACATTTGGCGCCCAACATGGGGAAGTTGTTTACATTCCCAGGTGGTCAGAGCGGAATGCTCCTCTCTGCAATATAACACACTTGATATATTAGCTGCTGTGAACCAAGAACTAGAATTTCTCCCAACAGGGAGGTTTCATGGATTAAGTCTGCAAATGGCATAAATCACGTCTGTTTCCATTCCTTTGCCAGAAACCTAATATGAAGGTAGGAAAATCATCTGGTGTATGTAGTCTACCTTCGTATTCATCTCCAACCCTAATTTTGAAGCAGAATAGAACAGATTTGGTGGATAGGTGCAGTCACATGTATTATGTGATTTGGCAAACAGATTTTTAAAACCTCTATCTCATATTTTAGGGATAGATGTGCAAGTATTTTGGGGGGAGGAAAGCACAAGAATAAGAAATATCAGGGGACTTGATAATCTTGGCAGTGAAGAAGTAGTACCTGATGATAATGAATTAGCTTAACATCTCAATCTGTAAATGTGGTACAGATTACTATATGTTACTATAATTCCATACTTTTGGTGAGACTGGAATAAGGAAATTCATTCTGAAAATCTCTTCTAAGTACAGTGCATATTATCTGCCCAATACATAGCACATAGCCAACACTTGACATTGGCTCCTACATGAGGAAAAACTAATTTTCAACTTTTAACAAAGGTAATTTAAAACATAATCCATTGGTGTTTAGTAGAACTGAAGTTTTGAAAATGAAGAATGATGAGGGAACTGTTGATATGCTACAAAAGCATAAGAATTAAAAGAGTATTGACACAAGAACAGACAAGTAGACAAATAGAACACAATAGGCAGTAACAAATGAACTCCATGTATAAATGAGAAAGTGTTTATTTTAAAAGGTCTTTCTAACAACTGGGAAAAGATGTACTATTCAGTTAATGCACTTCCAAACACTAGAGTTATCTGCTATAGTTTGGCTCCTGAATGTTCCCTACCAGCTCATGTAGTAAAGGCTTTGTCCCCAGCTCTGGTGCTATTGGGGGACAGTACAACTTTTAGGAGGTGGAGTCCACTAGAAGGAAGTCAGGCTACTGGGGCATGACCTTGAAGAAGACACTGGAACCTCAACCTCCTTTTTCAATCTGTTTCCTGGCCATCTTGAGATGAGCAACTTCCTCTGTCACCACAGGCCCAAAAGCAAGGGGCTTAACCAATCAAAGTGCAACATCTGAAATTGTGAGACAAAATCAATCTTTCCTTTTTTAAATTGAATTTGGTCATAGTAACATGAAGATGACTAACACACTATCTGATGGGTAAACTGAAAATAAATCCTTGACTCATACTATCCACACAAATTTCAGACAGATCACTGTATACCATTATTAAGAGAAAATAAGAAAATATCTTTTGGGTTAGGAGAGGCTTAAGATATAAGAAAGAGACTTTGTAGAACTGCTCTAGCATCTAGATCACATTTTATTTCAACAAAACATAGTTTCTGCTCAGCAAATTCCTCCATACAAACCCCAAATATCAGGAAGTACAGCTCATAACCATTATAAATCTGATTTGACCTCAAACTTTTATATTATCCCAGAAAAATATTTTCCTACTTTCTACATACTGACTTTGGAAAACACATCTGTATAAATACAGTTTTCAATTTTGATTCAGAGCCCAAAGATTTTCCCATAGTCAAGTGAGATGGGAAAAATTCATGCCTAATCAAGGTGTCATGCCTTGTAGAAAACAGTTAAGTCTGTTTCGGGAAAACAGTTCTCAGAGTGTTGAAAATTGTGTTGGGAAATCGAAGGTCCCTGAACTCCAAAGAAACAATGGCTCCAGTAAATACCTTCTACCCAAACAACTTCAGAAGATCTGAAGTACTTGAGATGGTGACATCAACATCCATCAAACAAGATTTACTTATTACATTATTATTTTTAAAGCTAATTCTCAACAGCAAGAAAAGTTAGTTGATCCTGTAAATCCAACTCTCATTCTCCCTGAGGGCAAAGTCCTGCTTTTTTCCCAGCACTCTTTCTCCAGGGAGGAATGGCATCCTGGCATTGGCTGCTACTTCATATGAATTCAAAAAATTAAAAAATGAATGAATATATATGAATACAAAATGATAATTTATGGATAAAAAATAAAATGCATTATTTCCAAGCATGTTTGGAACTATTTCAAAGCTTGACATTCTAATGTGAGAAATCTGATAAGATCATATTTTGTTACTATAAAGCATCTCAGAATAACTGAAATACCAGAAATCCTATACACCAACTCTACTAAAGTTCTCCAGCGAACAGAATCAAGAGAATGTATAAGATAATAGATAATTTTGATGGGATATATGGATTGGCTTACAGGATCAGGACTGCATGGTTCCACCACCACCATATGCAAGCTGAAGACCCGAGAAACCAGCAACTTCTTAGTCCAGGAACCTGGAACCAAAGAGGAAGAGGAGCCAGTGAGGCAGTGTGGTCCAGGCTGAAGGCCTGGAAGCCCAGGAGAGTCACTGGTGACAGTGTGCATGCACAGGCTGATGAAGGAGCTGAGTGCATAGCAGCTCTCAGCTGTGTCTCAGGGACTGGGAAGGCAAAGACAGGAGGTAGATTTCCTAATTTGTGACATAGAATTTTAAATTCAGAAAACTGCTGCTTCAACTTTTTTCCCTTTCCTTTATAATTTTTTTTATTTGTTGATAGACTTCTATTTTATTCATTTGTATGTGGTGCACAGAATTGAACCCAGTGCCTCACACATGCTAGGCAAGCAATCTACCACTGAGCCACAACACCAACCCATTCCTTTCCTTTTAATACATATGTTCATAATTAGGTAAATAAGCATTTATGGAAACAGAATTTTTAAAAGTTGAGTAGCAAAGAATTTGGTTTGAAAGAACAAATTCCTCCCAGGTAGGGAGCTATGTCAGCTCCCTCAGAAGGTATGAGTTTGGTCCTCTTGTAATAGAAAAACAGCATCACTGGAGACAAAGTCAAGTATACTTAAGTACATTTGATTGATTGTGCTAATTTATTTCATTACTCTTCATATCTACAATCTTAAATTCTTCTGTATAATGGGATCAGTGGTAATTTTGATATAGTTGCACACCATTTTCCCCCTTTCAAAAAAAGGAAGGCCTGAGGGGTTCTCTGAATGAAAAAACACTATGGAGGTAGATTTGTCAGTTTTCCTTTCTTCAATAATAAATACAAAGTGACCTGAAAATTTACTCATTCATTCTTTATTCATTTGTTCAGTGAGTGCTTGCTGAAGGCCTATTCCATGCTGGACAGTGTTCCAGAACTGGAAATTTGGCAATTAAAAAGAAAAGATTAAGTCCCAATCTCACAGCTCATACTACAGTGGGTATTAACAAAATAAATAGGGAAAATAGGCATTATGTGAGGTTACTATGAAGAATTCACATAAAGTGTTTATAAAATGTGGCCCAATTAGGTGACATTTAGGAAAGCTCTAAAGATTTAAGTTAAAAGGCAAGATATGTAGGTTTTGGAAAAAGAGTGCCCCAAATAATTATGAGAGCAAGTGCAGAGGCTTTGAGTTGTATTCTTGGCACAGAAAAAAATCCATCAAGGAGTTTTGACTTATAAGGAAGGGCTACTTGAATCATCTACCTTGTGTCTCTCTCCCTCTATTTAAATCTTACTGGTTATTTAAAATATCTCTCAAATTAAATATCTTGAAGCAATTTCTGGTATCCCTCCAAAAGGATTTGGCTTCTCCACCCACTGAATCCAAAGAACAACTTGGCTCAGATGATTCTGTTTTACAAGTTAACGTATTTGTAGATTATAAACACACATCTAAGGTCAATATTTTGTCACAAAATTTTATACCCGTCCTGATCCCAGCTGCCTTAAAATAATTTTGTCCAAGCTACTTAGGAAACCAATGGAAGCCTTCAGTAAGCATGGATGTTCTGGAAATCTAAGTCAGAGGCACTAGTACTTCACAGCTTGATCTATGTTGGAAAACATATGACATAGCACCCTTAGTATTCCAAAAGATAGGGTGAGTTTGCTTTCTATGTTTAGGAGAGGACTGGGGCTGCTCATGAGTCAAATTGGGGCCAACTCTCAGTTCTGCAGTGGTGATGACATCTTGGTTGATATATGTGCATTGCCTAATATAGCTTAGGATCATTTTCTTTGGACTCTTGGAGGTAATGTTAGATTAAGTGAAGGGGTCAGGTTCAGAGTACCTAGCTAGGGTCTTTGTTTTTTCTGTTATCACAGAAAATAAAACATTGGTTTCAAATGCATCTCATAAGGTAGCACAGTCACCAGAGCCACGAGGGCATGAATATATATCTTCATTTGCAAAACCTAATTTAACTTCTTCAGATAACCAAAACGTTGGTAAAACTACATTAGGAGTTTCTATTGCTTTCAGAAATAAGTGTGGCATTCAAAAGGAACTTCAAATTTTCCTCCAGGGAAACAAACTGATCAGAATATCAAAATGAAAACCAAACACCACAGAGTACCAAGTGGATGGTACTTAAAACAGAGTCCATGGAATAGAAGCATTCCCACCTGTCACTCTTGTGGAAGTAAGGGTTTGGTTTTTTTTTTTTTTTTTTTTTTCTCATATGAAGTGGCTCATTTTGAACCTTTCAGAACCCTCTGCTCACTGAACACACAGGATAAAGTTAATGATTTTGGACACCCAGCTAGTCCTATCAATCATGTATGCAGTGCACTTGCTCAGAAATATAACCCCTAAATATAGCACCATGGACATCAAGAATATGGTTTATGACAGCACCAAAAAACAAACAAAAGTGTTAATAACTGCTTTATTTGAGATAATAGTTTCTGGTTTTAACACTTTGTAAAGATTGATAACCATAGTTAAAAAATGTATGTAGACACAATAGGGTACACATTTGTTACAAACAGTGCCATCTTAATTCTACACCTGAAATCTGCCATTACCTGAATGTGTGTAAATTCTTGTGGAAAAGAGCACCCCAGCCTTTGTGAAGCCTACAAAGCATCCTAAATTGAAATTGACTGATTTTACCAGAGAGAGCAGTTTACAATATGATAATACCCCTTGCCAATACAGGCTATTACTGTATTTACTCTACTCTTAAAAATAAAGTAGAAAATCTCTCTCTCTTCAACTTGTATGTCTTAAAATTTAGCAAACATGAGTACCATGCAAGTGATTTATTTAGAAAGCAGATTGATAGGCTCTGCCCCATTCTGATTTGGCTTGTCTGGTTTCAATCCCCAAGTTTGTTATTTTTAGCAACTATCCTAGGAACATCTGGTGTATATGATCCTAGGTCATGGTTTTAGAAAGATCACCCAAATCCCTCTGAATGAAATATTTCTGTGGTTACTAAGAACAGTTAAAAGGGCTGGAGCCATAGTTCAGTGGCAGAGCACTTACCTAGCATGTGAGAGGCACTGGATTTGATCCTTAGCACCCTGTTAAGGAATAAACAAAGAAAATAAAGGCATTCTGACCATCTACAACTACAAAATAATTTTAAGAAGAACACTTAGGGGAGCTGAATGTGGCAGCTTATAAGCAACCTGAAAATACTGGTCATTAGAATTAGCTAGTGAGTGGAGTCACTACTTGAAGGATGCAGTCATAAAGGACCATGTGTCTCAAAATATGAGGGTCACAGTGGAGCCAGAATATCTCAACTCCAGTCAGTTGAGAATTAGCTTCAATTGGCAGAATTCTGTTGGTTTTGTATAACAATCACTGAAGTCTGATACCTGTTTGCTAATAATAAAACAATTTTCCAATATTACTGGGAACACTTCTTCAACCTCGGATTTCTTTTCATCCCCAAGGGCAATAGTGATGGAGGCTCATTCAGCCACAAATACTTCTGAATCTACTGTGTGCCACATGCTATATTAAGCCCTTGGGATATATCTGTGACTAAAACATAAACATCTCTGCCCTCACAGTGATCTCGGTGCCATTCAATCCAGTGAGCTTTTACAAGATGCAGTGTAGAATGAAATCAAAATGAATAGCTCAGTAGACAAATAATTTATTCTAGAATAACACATATGGAAAGCCTGACAACAGATATGAGAATATGGAGAATGGAGAGTGAGATGTGATATTTTGGGAATTCTGGCATCCTGATGTCTGCAGTATCACTACAGCCAAGAGGGGGCAGCAAACATCAGGAAGTCTGCAGGCCTCTGCGGAAGCCAAGAGGTGCATCCAAGGAACCTCAAGATGGCTGAAGTGGCAACAGGGTCCCTACAGAGTGGGATAGGAACATGACATTGAAAGTTATGTAGAGGGAAAATTGTAAATAACTCTGGTGTCACTATAGAACAGGTAAAAAACACAAGAGATTGGAAGCAGGGAGACAGGTGAGAGGCTATGAAGCTACGTGGCCAGCAAATGGAAGATAAGAAAGACCTGGAAATAGAAGGGAGTAGTAGGATCAGAAGGAAAGAAATTAACAAGATGCAGTTCAGAAAAGTCCAATAGGATTTAGAAACTGTATGTTGAGTGTAAGGGTGTAAAGGAAATAAAAACTCAAGAGGAGACAAATATGAGTTCTAGGAGGACTGCAATGCAAACAACCAACCAATACTGGAGGGTAGGGTGGGGGACAGTCCTGGTTTGAAGGAAGGTGATGACTCCAGTGTACAAACTGAATGTTGTCTGCTGAATACTATTTGTAGAAATGTCTGAGAACTGTAAAGTGATGTCTAGCACTTGAGAAGAGTTATGAAATGAGAAACGTTTGCCTACTCATTCTTTTTTTTTTTTTTTACTTCTTTTATTAAATGCGCTCCATGGAATAAATTTCCCTCTAAGTACTGCTTTCATAGTGTCCGAGAGATTTTGATATGATGTTTCTTTGTTCTCATTTACCTCTAAGAATTTTTTAATTTCCTTCCTAATATCTTCTGTTATCCATTCATCATATAATAGCATATTGTTTAATCTCCAGATGTTGGAATAGTTTCTGTGTTTTACTCTTTCATTTATTTCTAACTTCAATCCATTATGATCTGATAGAATACATGCTAGTGTCTCTATCTTCTTGTATTTGCTAACATTAGCTTTGTGGCATAATATATGGTCTATTTTAGAGAAGGATCCATGTGCTGCTGAGAAGAAAGTGTATTCGCTCTTGGTTGGATGCTATATTCTATAAATGTCCGTTAAGTCTAAATTATTGATTGTGTTATTGAGATCTATGGTTTCTTTGTTCAATTTTTGTCTGGAAGATCTATCCAGTGGTGAGAGAGGCGTGTTAAAATCACCTAGTATTATTGTGTTATGGTCTATTTGGTTTCTGAAATTGAGAAGGATTTGTTTGACATACATGGATGAGCCACTGTTTGGGGCATAGATGTTTATGATTGTTATATCTTGCTGATTTATGCTTCCTTTAAGCAGTATGAAATGACCTTCTTTATCCCTTCTGACTAACTTTGGCTTGAAGTCCACATTATCTGAAATGAGGATGGATACTCCAGCTTTTTTGCTGAGTCCATGTGCATGGTATGTTTTTCCCCATCCTTTCACCTTTAGTCTATGGGTATCTTTTTCTATGAGGTGAGTCTCTTGCAGGCAACATATTGTTGGATCTTTGTTTTTAATCCAATCTGCCAGTCTATGTCTTTTGATTGATGAATTCAGGCCATTAACATTCAGGGTTATTATAGAGATATGATTTGGTTTCCCGGTCATTTGGTTCATTTTTTAAATTTTATTTATTTGTTTGACACAACTTGTTTCCTCCTTTATTTGACAATTCCTTTAGGATCATTCCTCCCTTTGCTGATTTGCTTCTTTGTTTTTCATCTCTTCCTCATGGAATATTGTGCTGAGAATGTTCTGTAATGCTGGCTTTCTTTTTGTAAATTCTTTTAGCTTTTGTTTATCATGGAAGGATTTTATTTCATCGTCAAATTTGAGGTAAGTTTTGCTGGGTATAAGATTCTTGGTTGGTATCCATTTTCTTTCAGGGCTTGAAAAATGTTGTTCTAGGCCCTTCTAGCTTTTAGGGTCTGGATTGAAAAATCTGCTGATATCCGTATGGGTTTCCCCCTGAATGTAATTTGGTTCTTTTCTCTCACAGCCTTTAAAATTCTGTCTTTATTTTGTATGTTAGGTATTTTCATTATAATGTGCCTTGGTGTGGGTCTGTTGTAATTTTGTGTATTTGGAGTCCTATAAGCCTCTTGAACTTGATTTTCCATTTCATTCTTCAGATTTGGGAAATTTTCTGATAATATTTCATTGAATAAATTGTTCATTCCTTTGGCTTGTTTCTCTAGGCCTTCCTCAATCCCAATAATTCTTAAATTTGGCCTTTTCATGATATCCCATAGTTCTTGTAGATTCTGTTCATGATTTCTTACCATCTTTTCTGTTTGTTCAACTTTGTTTTCAAGGTTAAATATTTTGTCTTCAATGTCTGAGGTTCTGTCTTCCAGGTGTTCTATCCTATTGGATATGCTTTCTATGGAGTTCTTAATTTGGTTTATTGTTTCCTTCATGTCAACCATTTGTTTGCTTTTTTTTCAATATCTCTAACTCTTTATTGAAATGATCTTTTGCTTCCTGTATTTGCTCTTTTAATTGTCGATTGGTGCGATCATTCAATGCTTGCATTTGCTCTTTCATCTCATCGTTTGCTTCTCTGATCATTTTAATTATGTACATTCTGAACTCCTTTTCTGTCATTTCTTCTGCCATGCTGTCATTGGGTTTTATTGATGTAACATCTAGATTTGTTTGCAGCATTTTCTTTCCTTGTTTTCTCATATTGTTCAGGTATCAGTGGACCGCTGAGATATTGCAGATTTCCTCTATTGACTAACAATGTCCCTGAAGATTTCTATATATATCCCCCCTTAGCATTCAGTAGGCTGAAGTCTTAGAGGAAGTTGATAATGCGGTGCAACACAGGGAAGCTGCCTCTCTAGGAGTGGTGGCCTTCAGGTGGGGTATAATCCCTGCTAGTGGGCAGAGGTGCCTCCACTTGTTAACCAATGGTCATCCAAAGGGGACCTAGGCTGCGGGCTGAGGCAAGGCCTATTTGGGCCTGAGTCTCTGGTTTTATCGTCCTTGTGGGGAAACCTCACCCGGCAGGGAAGACTCACCCGGTGGGGAGGTCTCGCTGGTCAGTTCCTTCCTAGAGGTTCCCCTCAATTTCAGCTACCGCCTGGGCTGGGCTGCCTTCCTCTGCTGCCTACTCATTCTTGATGCCATAAAGTCAGCTGAGATTAACAAGGAAGGAACGGAGATGAAAGAAACCAAGCAGCTGATCCACTGGAAGTGATCCAGCATGAACAAATGCAGAAATACATACATGCAGTAAAGACATCCAGGCTTAGTAATTTTGGAGTCTTGTGTGCAGCATTCAACATGATGAAGTCTCACATTGCTCAAATATAAGGCTCGAACTAGATAACCTCAAAAGTCCCTTTGAAGTCCAAATCCAGTAATGTTCTGCCAGGTCTCTAAGATATGACTTAACATAGAAATCTTTCCTTTGCCTTAGGTACTGGGTTTTTTTGGTCTTAGGCTCAACATATTACTTAGTCTCCCTTTGGTTGTTTTAAAAGTATTCACTTACTGCTTTTTTTCTTATCTCCATATCTAGGCCTATATCCACAGACATCATTTTAGGCTACATATTTCTAAATTATATCCTCAAATTTCCTAAGAGAATCTAAGAATGCTTACTTTAAATCTGAAAGGTTACAAAAAACGGACTATAGAAAAAATGAGAAGTAGCATACCAAAAAACTGGCTGCTGTGACTATTGCTTTACGTCTGAGTCTCCCAACAGCCAGTGCAAAAATAAAGCTGGCTTAATTTAATTACCAGATAATTGCTTTCATTATTCCAGAAGAAGTTCAATTCTTCCTGCTACTGAACAATAAATGAAACACATATCAAAAGGAAGATGTAGTCAATAAACTAATGAAGAAAGTTTTCAAGAGCTGGAAATAAGATGCAGAAAGATTCTTTATGTAATTTCAAAAGGTGGACAGCAGCAGTTTCATACTGTTTCAAAGTTGTAGTTTCTTATTGTCTCAAATTCATGTTCTTCTCCATCAGACCACCACCCATATTTCTGAGAACTCTTCAATACTCAAACGTACTCCTACCTCAACTCTAACCAGAAAATGATCCTTCACAAGTTTATCAGAAAACTGAGTTTGTAGATGAGTTTGCACCATATTGTCTAGGCTGGTCTTGAATTTGTGAGCCCAAGAGATCCCCCTGCCTCAGAACCCAACTAGCTGAAATGACAGGTGCAGGTTGCTGTGCCCAGGTTTGATTTGTTTTTAAAGCAAAAATAAACACTCATCGCTATTAGGGGTTACCCTTCCAAAATAGATGAATACATACTGATTTGAAGTTGTACCAAGATTTTATTTTCAACCAGTGCCTTAGATTGTACTCAGTCATCAGTCTAACCTGGAGCTCACATGATGCTTCATTCATATTTTTCATATTCCTTCCTAAACTGTAGTTTTGTAAATGTATTTTGTAAAACATACTAGGAAAACCATTCCTTTTATTCTGTTTATGTTCATTTATGAAACAAAAAATAATGTACATATACATATGTCTTCAATAAACAGATAATACGAACACATTCAGAATTCAAAATATGTTATTTGTTCTTTACAGATCAAAGGATAGTGAAAGTTTATATTTCAACATAAAATCCAGCAATCTGAAAATGTCATCAAACATTTTTAATCTGGCACAAAAGATGAATGATCAATATCTCTCCATCAATCCATCACTCAGTGTTACCCTGAAATCATCTAAGACTAGTTTGAATATTCTAGGCAGTATCTTTGTCATATTGTTACAAATCTACAATGTATGATACAATGCCAAGAGCAGAGCAACTGCTAAATAATGATATGCTTAACTGGTAAGAAATTCAAAGCAAATATTTCTGTATTGCTAGACGATTTTAATTGAATTGGATTTTTATGCAGTTTAATCAGTCACAGATTTGGAATGAACTGTATATTTAAATATATGAACATAGACTTCTATTTTGAGGTAAGATTTATAAATCTATTATTATCCCAGGATTGTAAATAGTAAACATGATGTACATATGTTAGCTTTCTGTCACTATCACAAACACCTGAGATAAATCAACTTTATAAAGAGAAAAGGTGGGCTGGGGTTGTGGCTCAGTGGCAGAGCACTTGCCTAGCACAAGTGAGGCATTGGGTTCGATGTCAGCACCACATATTAAAAAATAAATGAATAAAATAAAGGTCTATCAACATCTAAAAAAAGATTTAAAAGAAAGAGAAAAGGTTTGTTTTGGCTCACAATTTAGGATATTTCAGTCCATGATTGATTTTTGTCCCTGTTGTTTTGGGTCTGTAGTGAGGCAGAACATCATGGTAGAAGCACAAGTTAGAGCAAAACCATCACCTCAAGACCAGGTATCAAAGAGAGAAAGAAAGAGACCTGGTTCCTATAATCCCATTTGAGGTCACTACCCCAATGACCTAAATATCTCCCACCAGGGTCCACCCCCTAAAGGTCCCCACACCTCCTATTAGCACCACGCTGGGTTCAAGCCTTTAGCACACAGGTCTTTGGGTGATATTCTAGATCCAATCTATAGCAGTATAGGAAAATATATGAGGATTATGCATCAAATTGCTAACCATAGTTGGGGCACTGAGTTTTGGCCTTATACTTTTGAAACTATACACTTATGTAATATTTGAATTTTAGAGAAGATATATTAACTTTTATAATGTGACAAGCAGGAAAAAGGCTATATTTTATATTTTATGTATCAATTGATGATCGATCATTTAAGGGAATGCCTCTGCTTTGACTTGAGAGCAATCAACAGCAAATGCAATATGGTATCTTTAAGAAATTCACAACAAGATGGCATTGTGATTCAGTGTTAAGGCACATACCTAGCACATGTGAAGCCCTAGGTTCAATCCTCAGCATAACATAAAAACAAATACAGATATTGTGTCCATGTACAACTAAAACACATTTAAAAGAGGAAATTCATAGCCTGATAGCTGAAATAATGTATGCATGTACACACACACATAACAAGTATGAATGTGACCACTGACAAAACTGAGATTCTGATAAAGTCCTTGAAAATGAAACCTTAGAAAGAAATGTCAATTCAAGCAGTCCTTGAAAAACTACTAAAATGTGGATCCCCAAAAGTGTGAAAGAAAGGGCATCCCCAGCAGCACCATGACAGGGAGAAAGTACAGCAAGTATTGAGAATTAAATGAAGGGCACCCTTGAGATTTAGTCTGAAATTAAAATGTAAATCAAGCCAGGGAACACACTGAAGCTGATGCAAGGTATTTAGTTATATTATTCTAGGGACAGTGGAAGGGGATGTCAAAGGCGGCTTTTGAGAACAGGAAAAAATTATCAGATTTTTACTTCAGTGAGAGTTAGACAAGAGTTTAGTCAAAGACAGCATCTGGGAAACTCCCAAAATAAAGATAGAGGTAAAAAGGTACAAGTTGAGACCTTTCTTCTTAATGGGATCTTAACATACCCTGGAAGCTCATTAGAAATGCAGATTCCCAAACCTCATGACTGTCAGTCTGCATCTTACTAGGGTTCTTATGTATTTGAATGCACATTAAAGTTGAGGAAGGTACTGAATTAAGGTATTTATAGCAGAAAAGGAAAGTAGACAAGAGGGTGAGACATTTTTTGGTTAAGTGTTAGAATTTGGTGACTGGATAAATGTGGGAGATTAACAAAGGAAGTAAATCAAATTTACTCAAAAATGTTGGATGGTCATAAAAATGGGAACCCCTGGAGAGGAGCAGAATGAAGAAAGGGCAAGGGAAGCTGCTCTATCCAGTGAGCATAGGGCAATGTTCCTTCTGAATCCAAGAGGGGCTTGGAGAAGAGGAAATGCATGTGACTCACACTGCAAGGGTGTGTAAACCCATGAAAATGGATAAAATTATGAAAGGAGAGGCAGAGTGCAGGAGAGGGTCAACCAAGATGGAAGCACTGGCCAACACCACCCCAGAGAGAAGATGGGAGTGGGAAGCTGGGGAGGAGAAAGACAGGAAAGAGGAGACTCCAGAGGCAGGATGTTCCAGAAATGAAGGAAGTTGAGAGAGATTCCCAGGAGATTAAATGGGCAGCCAAGAATGGGCTACTGATTCTGTGATTTAGGTTACAGGTCACTTCCAAGGGTAGTTCCTGTGAGCACCATATGTAAGCCAGATGTCAAGGGTTCAGCATTGGAGAACAGTGGGATTAAGGAGGCAGGAAAACTCTTCCCAGAATGTAACCAAAAATGTTAAGAATGAAATCTGAAAGTGCACATACAATCAAGCTGAATCACTTTTTTTTAGAAGGTACAGGGCATTTGTGTTTCAACTGACCTCACATGTAAACAAAAGAGATACCATTTTGGAACATAAAAGGATCTTGAATATAGAGAATGTAAAATATTAACAATAGAAATCATTGTGCTCCTGACACACAAAAATATTTCAAAGAGAGTAAAGAAAATACATCAGATGAACAAGGCATTAATTTTTAGTAAACAATATCTCCATATACCTTCCTCTGCTCCTAACTTTGGCTTAGATCATGTTCATTAAAAATGTAAAATGTTAAGGCTTTTAGATAATGCACTGACAGGAAATTATAGGAGAACCTTTCTTTTAAAATACTTAGATGAAATTTCACAAACCTGTTCTCTGAATCACCTTTACACTATCAAAATATAAAGGTTTTGTGTGTGTGTGTAAGAAAGTTGAGACATTTTCTCATCCTGAGAATTATAAGGAAACCAAAGAAGTATAGTGATTAAAAATTACATTGTTGGCTCTATACAGAGATTTGCTCTTCACTACTCTCTGAAAATGGAATGAGCTGCCCTGTATTAACTTCTAAAAACACATAAACCACACATTTCAAAGGACACTGAAAACTAGCAAAGTAGAACTTGTTCATTAATGACATCTGCAAGTGTCTAAATAGAGGTCTGACAAAGGATACACCCACTTCCCAAACCCAGAGCCCATGGCTGCCACACATGGCAAGACATGTGGTTAAGGTGAGTCTTTTGCAGACAAAGCCTGTCCTGGATTTTCTGGGTGGAATTTTGATGCCATCTCATGTCTCAAAGAGGCAGCACAACCACACAGGAAGGGAGAAGGAGGTTGTCACAGACAAGGAATGCTACTCAGGAGGCTGAGACAGGAGGATCCCCTGTCCCAGGTTTGCATGGGCCACAGATGAGACCCTGTTTCAAAAATACAGAAATGCAGACAGCCACCAAAACCTGGCTGAAGTGAGGAGGGATTTTTCTCTCCTCCCCACCTCTGCTGCAAGAGTCTAAGAAGAAATATGGTCCCTCTGGCACCACCTTGATCTCAGACCTCTGGTTCCAGAATTATAAATAACTTTTGTTTTAAGTTCTAGGGTGTTTATATGATATCTATCATTCCCTTTTAAGTCTGAGATGAATTGAGCTGCTCTTGCCTCACACCGATCACATGTCCTTGGAAGGCAGAGCACTGGACTCCCCTTTCCTATGCATCCAAACCAGCATCCAGTGTGCCTTGCACATGGATGCACTGACAAGAAAGCATTATAACAAAGATATACATCCAAGTGATAAGTGCAGAGGGATATGATGAACAGACTGACACATTTGGCTCTAAGAAATATTTATTCAAGTGTACTTATCATATACTCACATAAACTTAACTTTAGAGAAAATCAACATAAATATTACCATGAGGTGACATTTAATTTTAAAGAGAGGAGACACTACCAGCATTCAGAGGGATCAGAGGGAGATGTGGCTCTTACCTGCCCACTCAGATGCGTCATCAGTTTCTACAGACTGAATGAATCAAGTGATTGACAGTGACTTACTTCAGGAAAAGCAGAGTGGTGGCTGCACTTGGGAAGGCTGGAAAGGGTGGTGGGTCCCTGTGAGATGGGATGGACATGGGGGTAGGGTGAGAAGAAGGGAGGGTTCCATGCAAGGAAGAACCACAACCATGCCAGTTTCCTGTAGGCTCTCTTCACTAAAGACCTCACATGTGTCATGCTTTAGGGCACATGTGGGAATCACAGGCAAAGAAGGAAGGACACCATATATTAACACTTCTGTCCCATGTCAACACTTTCAGGGACCTGCACATAACGAAAGTGCTGTAGACCATCCTCCTCAGAGAAAGTGGAAAATCACAGAAGTTACTGTATTCAACAACCCTTTACAATGGACATGCATATATATGTGTGTGTACACACACACGGGAATCAACACTATCATTAATATGTATCAAAGAACCAAATGACATTTGAAATTTACATGAATTCTAAATCTGTGAATTACCACTAGTTGGGGTTCTCCTAGCAGTGAGTGCAAGATTGATGGAACTTCAAATGATCATGGGCAAGAACTGACTCAGTGAACAGATCTCTCTAGTCCAGATTCCATGGGTAATTCCAGTGGGAGGGATGTACACCAGAGTGAAAAGCGACAAGTGAATGGTTTCCAGGGCCATAGATTCATGTAATAAATGAAACTCAGTAGCAGAGCTTTAGGACATTTCATCAGCAGAAATACAGGGTCCTGTAAGTAAAGACCTAGGAGCCACTACTTCTGTAGACCCGCCTGAAACAGGTTGAATATATTCAACTTTGGTTCAACTCATCTAAATTTTACCAAAACAGCAGTAGTTGGAGGACATCCAGCCTGGGTCAGAATGCCTGTGCTAACACAACCTCCTGTAGCATATTGGTGACTCAAGATAAAATGTCATGGCTCAGCTGTGTGCCAAACTTCAAATGAACAGTGGGCACAGGAAATAGACTGGGGCTGGGCCAGAACAAACAACCTAATGAGGGAAGGATTAATTCACTAGTGGATAGTCAGGAACTGAAATTACAGTGGCCAGGAGAGGTGTGGAGGATGGAAATTCAATCCTGTTAACAAGGACAGACAAGATTTTGTCAAGTGGAACTTGGCAGCACAAGACTCCAGACTGAAACAATAAACTGTCAGGAATGTGGCTGGGCCTTAGGTCCTGAGATTTGTCCACAGTGGGGTTGAAGCAGACAGAATAAGAGAATGGAGTTTTGAGCCTGGAAAGTTCTTGGCAAGAGCAAGTCTGACTATCAAGGTCACTGCTAGAAGTTTTTCCAGGCAAAACATTTTTAAGTCCAATACTAAAATTGTGAATTGAAAACAAGAGATAAGCCTAGTCCTATGAAATGGCAACCACAAAAAGAGGACCAAGAAATTACAAGAATTTACTAGGGTTACTTAGGCAAGCCCAACTGAGAATGGCTAGGACCTGGAGCTCATGCAGAGCAAGGTGGGAAGGCGGTGTTCAGAGTCCACACTGTTATCTGCCAGCATCTTTCTAATTTCTTTTTTCTACCACTTGTTTCCTCTGTGTTTGTATTGGTGTTGGCTTCAGAAGAGCAAGAACAATTGGTGAATAGATGGTGGTGGCACAGAATTTTCCCTGTGTGGGCTTCTGCAATCACCAATTGGCCCAGGGACAGGCTGCAGCAGAGGAGGTTTAAGAAGGTGAAAGTCAGGCAGAGTTCAAGCCTCAGGAGGGTAGGGACACAAAGTTCCATAGGTGGAAGAATACAAACCTCCAACATAAGGGACAGCCTGCCAGTAGCTGAAGAATCTGCACACTGCCAATACTTTTGGGCAGAAAGGAACACTAGTCTTCCAAGCAATGAGCCCGAGGGCACCTCCATGTTCCACAAGGCAGTCCTGAGGGGGTCAGAGTGCCAATCAAGCACTACATTTCACAGGGTCAATGAATTTGTTCAAAAGGCACCTCCATTTGCATTTGATTCTCAAAACTATCCCAAGATGTGGAAAGACAACCTCTATCATCTCCATGTAGATT
Source organism: Sciurus vulgaris (assembly GCF_902686455.1). NCBI lineage: Eukaryota > Metazoa > Chordata > Mammalia > Rodentia > Sciuridae > Sciurus > Sciurus vulgaris. Next base: position 560,104 of record NW_027632880.1, on the reverse strand, counting down.
ACATACTGCAGAAATAAATGCTTGCGGCTGTTCTACTGTCTTTACATATGACAAGTGTTGATTCAACAATTTCAAAAGATTCACTATAATGAAACTGTCTATTTTTGTTTTGAAGATGAATGTAACAGTCTAATGGAGCACTCCAGAGTGGAATTCCGACTGGAAAGGGGCACCATTGCACCTCCCAGCCTCTCCAGGGGCAATTTTTGACAACATATTCAGGATGAGGAAACAACTTTGCATTCGATCTGAACAATGGATGGACAAGGTAGAATTTGTTAGACACAAGAAAATAACTACCCACCTGACAAACTTTGTCCTTTGACAAAACATTAGATGAACTTCTTATAAAATCAAAACTTTCCTCCGAGGTTGAAATTCTACTCTGAAGTTCCATAAAGCTAACAACTACAACAGGCATCTACCAGAACACAAGAACTTATTAGATGATAAGTTCCATGGAGCACTACACAGATACCATATCTAGGAAAACAGCATACTTCAAATTCAACAATTATCAGGCTACTTTACTATGCTGATTAAATTTTTAAAATAAACCTGGGAGAGGAATTCAGTTAAATTTTTATTTGAGCCATATATACCTTATCAAATCTTCTTCTGTAAGGAAAGTCTAATTTAATTTCACAAATGCACTACACAACAGAAAACATTTCCAATTATACATGCATCCTTTCAAACAACATTTGGAGGACAATGCTATTAGTCATAATATGTGCTGATATAAAAACCACACTCTGTAATTGAGGGATAGATGCATCTCTGCAGACCAAGCAAAGTCCCCATCTTCCAAATGATATACAGTTCATTCCTCTCTCATCTGAAGTGGCATTACTCCATAGCTACTTTCCACATAAACTTCCTGCACTACAAAAAAGACAGCCTCTCAAAAGTTACACTTTATATGTCTAGGCCATTTAGGAGTGAGCTAGTAAATTCACAAAGTTAACAGTATTATTTGGGAAGAAAACAATGTTGGCTCAAGAAATGACAATGTATTTTAGGTAAAAAAGTGGAAAATTAATTCCAATGTGCAAACACATAAGGAAATTTACTTTTAATCATCTCCTTTAATTTTGTGTTTAGGAGGATGGATACAAAATTCTAGTTCTGATAATTTCACACTTTTTTTCCATGTTCAATTTCATCAGGTTGACAGCAATTAAAAGCTGAAGTATGATTAAACGAAGTTCATGTTTTTGCTCATTAAAGCTTGAAATAAAAATTTTCTCTACTAATAATCTTTGTTATTAATAATGAAGAAAAAGGAAAGTAACAAACGAAACAGTGCTTATGGTACTCATAAATAATCTTCAGGAATAAACTAATATTTTGGTATTCTCCTGCCCCAGGAAGAAAGAGAATAATACATATTCATATAATTTTCTAATCTTTAAAACAATATTTTCTAAATAAATTTTAATGTGTCCTTAATACAAAACTATTCTTATTACAACAATATTTCTTTCTCTAAATGAAAACCAATTCCACATGTTCCTCTTCCAGAAATCATCTGCCTTATATTAATTTTCCATGCCAAACATTATTTCAGTCTATTTTCATCACAAAATCTCTTCCAAATATCAAGACCATTTGAATAATTAATGAACATTACTGTGCCACTTGCCATATACAGCCTCTGAGCATGGGCTGTGGTACAGGTCCAAATGGCAGCACTCAGGCTGGGCAGGACCGCCTCACCAACAACCTTGGTTCTCCTACATGTCCTGGCCCTTTCTGGTCACACATTCCCAACCCACACACACACACTCACTCACTCTCCACTTACTTTTTCACCCTTCTAATTTCTGTCTCCTTTATTTTGCTCTCTCTTTTGCAAAAGGCAACAAAAGACAGTCCAAGTGGTAGGAGGCCCGGTCCCACCCCAAGAACTCCTCCTCTGCCTGGTCCTGGCTACTGCTGCACAGCTCCTCCTCCCCTTTCTCCTAGTCTTCCTACCCGAACACCCGTGCCAGTAGACCCTGAGCGCCCCGCGCCCCGACCACTGCCCCCAGCATTGGTAGCACTGCTGTAATGCACGAGCTGTCTGTTTGAAACTGAAATCTGACTGCTTTCTGAGCATACCCTGTTGCCCTGCTGGTGCCTTGGCAGCCTACCTCCCACATGTTTTCTTGACATGGGTCTTCTGCCTGGCCGGAGGCATCCAAAGACAGCAGAGTGATCCACCATGAGGAACCAGGGCTTCGGTGAATGGGCACAGTGCTGGAGCCAGGAAAGCGGCCAGAGACTAAGAAAGCATGCCCTGCGCAGCCACCTCAAGTGCAGGAGGAGGCTCTCCAGGTGGCCTCTGCGTGGCATGCGATAAGGAAGAGGGGACACTGGATGCTTCCTGGAGGCCTGTGCCTCACTGGAACCGTGCACTCTAAGAGAATGCCCTTCTGCTTTTCACACATGCGCTCTGGAGAATTACAGCAGCCCTGTGGAACCAAGAGGGACCAACCTGGACAACTTCCCGCTGGTGCTGGCTGTATTGCCTCTCTCCACCATGCAGGGCTGAATTGGTGGGCCAGAGTCCACACCTATCTCAGGCTTTGCCTCGTGGTGACAGCTTGCTGATGTTGGCACCTGCAGTGAAGGCCAACCTTTGGACACCTCCCGGCCGGGTGATTTCCAAATATCCACCATAGGAACGTCCCGCTGGGGACACTGAGGCTCTGCGTGCACAAAAAAGAGTGTCACCTTATTTCTATACATATACACACACGCACAGGCACACACACACTTTACACAGTATTACATATTAAACCCATTATTTATATGTATATATATATATACATATATATATATGAGAAACAGAGAAACGTGGGAGAAATAACCAAACCCCTGCATTCTCTTCACTTCCTGGCTGCATGTAAGAAGAGTTGCACAAGTTCATGGGCAGGCAGATCAAGAGCAAAACCAACACAAACCTAGCAAGGAAGATAAGCAGACTCTCCTGCTCCAGTTTTCACACTCCAAGTCTCTACCTTAAGAACAAGTTGAAATCAGCTTTACTCTATAGGCTGTGCAGGAAGAGTTCCAGAAAGGAGATCCACAACAGATCAGCAACAATTGCCAACGTGGGACTGACGGATGGGTAAACAACACATCACCTAAGTACTTTTCCCTGATTTATTCCAAGACCAACAATTCCTTGAATACCTTATGTGCAATTCAAGCTTGGGGCTCCTACAGGTAGTTGCCACAGATGCTGTCATAAACACCCTATGGAATCAAACAAGTGCTGATCCTGGCACTCCCATGCAAGCACAGATGGGCACACACAGGCACAGTTACGAACGTACACACACAAACACACACACACATGCACACACAGTCCATGAGCTCAGCCAGGCCTCATTTTTAATCCATTGGATCCCTCATCAGAGAGAAATTAAAAGTAAAGAAGTTGGGTGGGGTGACCTGGGCTACATCCTGGCAAACACAGCTTAAACAGTATTACATATGTAACATATAAACACATTTATCTTGTGTGTGTGTGTATATATATATACATATATATATGGAAAATATATATCTATGTAAATATATGCAAAAAAATATATATATATACATATATGTGAAAAAGAGAAACCTGAGAAAAAAACCCAAACCACTGAATTCTCTTGAGTTGTAACCAGCATGTAGGAAGAGTTGCACAAGTACATGGGCATACAGATCAAGAGAAAATCCAATACACACCTAGTCAGGAACATAAGAAGAATCCACTGTTCCATTTTTCACCCTCCATGTCTCTACCTTAAAAACCAAGTGAAATCACCCCTGCTCGAAGGAGTCTCTGTCAGAAGAGGGTTCCAGTAAGGAGATCCACTACAATTCAGCAACAGCTGCCAAGCTGGCATTGAATGGAATGATGTGGAAAGAACACACCACCAAAGTATTTTCACCTGATTCATTCAAAAACCAACATTTATTTCTTAGATAACTTAAGTGCAATTCAAGCATGGGGCTCCTACATGTGGTTGACACAGATACATTCATAAACACCCTATGAAATCAAACAAGGGCCCCACCCACTACTTACATGCAGCATGGATGGGCACACACAGGTCCACACATACACACAAACACACACACACAAACACACATGCACACAGTGTATGAGCTCAGCCATGCCTCATTTTTAATGCCTTGTATCCCTCATCAGATGGAGAGAAATTAAAAGTAAAGAACTTGGGTGGGGTGACCTGGGTTCTTCCTGGCACACACACAGCTTAAACAGTATTACATATGTAACATATAAACATATTCATCATGTGTGTGTCTGTATATATATATATATATATATATATATATATATATATATATATGTGAAACAGAGCAACCTGAGAAAACTACCCAAACCACTGCATTCTCCTCAAATCTAACCAGCATGTAAGAAGAGTTCCATAAGTGCATGGGCATACAGATCAAGAGAAAATCCAATACACACATAGCCAGGAACATAAGCAGAATCCACTGTTCCATTTTTCACCCTCCACATATCTACGCCTTAAAAATAAGGTGAAATCACCCCTGCTCGAAGGAGGCTCTCTCAGAATAGGGTTCCAGTAAGGAGATCCACCGCATTCAGCAACCGCTGCCAAGCTGGGACTGAATGGAACGATGTGTAAAGAACACACCACCAAAGTACTTTCACCTGCTTTAATCCAAGACCAACATTTATTTCTTGGATAACTTATGTGCAATTCAAGCATGGGGCTCCTACAGGTGGTTGACTCAGGTGATTTCATAAACATCCTATGAAATCAAACAATGGCTCCACCCGGTACTTACATGCAAGCATGTATGGGCACACAAAGGTACACACAAACACACACACACACACACACACACACACACACACACTCACTCAAACACACATTCTTTGAGCTTAGCAAGACCTCATGTTTAATACCTTAGATTGTGCATCAGCCGGAGAGAAAACAAAGGGAATGTAAGTTGGGTGAGGTGAACTGGGCGCTCTACTGGCCATCTCCCCCTTAATCACATCCCATTACAGGCACTTGCATGGCACACAGGAATGTCCCAAACACCTCCCGGGAGCTGCAATGCCATGTGCACCTGATCACCTTCTGGAGTTGTCAGCCCCAGCCCAACGCCAAGTTCACACAACAAAACCTTTGATTCCAGCCACAATTTCCCCTTTGAACTTCTCTAAAAAAATATTTCTCCTAGCACAGAAAACATTTTCCTCCTTTATCAAGGTGATAAGCTAAGAAACCATGTCATCCATCCACTACTGCCCCTGCCTTTGCTGAGCACTGGGTGGCAATGCAGTCCTTACCTGGCAGTTGGGCTCCAGGTGGCCTTCCCAGGGCAGTACTCTCCACCTCCCCAAAACTCTCGGGCCGTCTACTCCACCACCTCTTTCTCCCCTGCCTCTTGACTGACTTCAGGTAGCTGTTGACTCTAGGATCTCACATCCCTGCCTGGAGCTGTCCTTCAATCCATCACCTCATCTTCCAGAAGCGCTGCTACCTGTGGGAACTAACGAAGAGCACTGGATAAAGGATGACATAGACTTGTCCCTTGGTGTGCACCCCTGGCACCAAGAGAGCTCCACCTGCAGGATACTGTGCCACATGCCATATTCAGCCTCTGAGCATGGGCTGTGGTACAGGTCCAAAAGGCAGCACTCAGGCTGCGCAGGGCTGCCTCACCAACAACCCTGGTTCTCCTACATGCCCTGGCCAATTCTGTTCACACATTCCCACCCCCCACACACACACAGTCACTCACTCTTCACTTACTTTTTCACCCTTCTAATTTCTGTCTCCTTTATTTTGCTCTCTCTTTTGCAAAAGGCCTCAAACGACAGTCCAAGTGGTAGGAGGTCCTGTCCCACCCCAAGACCTCCTCCTCTGCCTGGTGCTCGTGGTCCTGGCTACTGCTGCACAGCTCCTCCTCCCCTTTCTCCTAGCCTTCCTATCCAAACATCCTCGCCCACGGTCCCTGAGGGCCCTGCACCTCCCAACCCCCACACCCCAGTCACCCCACCCCCGCCCCCAGCATTGGTAGCACTGCTGTAATGCAGGAGCTGCCTGTTTGAAACTGAAACCTGACTGCTTTCTGAGCATAACCAGTTGCCCTGCTGGTGCCTCAGCTGCCTACCTCCCACGTGTTTTCTTGACTTGGGTCTTCTACCTGGCCAGAGGCATCCAAAGACAGCAGAGTGATCCACCACGAGGAGGCGGGGCTTGGGTGACAGGGCACAGTGCTGGAGACAGGAAAGCCGCAAGAGACTAAGAAAGCAGGCGCTGGGCGGCTGCCTGAAGTGCAGGAGGAGGCTCCCCAGGTGGCCTCTGGGCGGCACGTGGGAGGGAACAGGGGGAACTGGACGCTTCCCGGATGCCAGCGCCCCATGGGTTCCATGCAGGCTAAGAGAATGCCCTCCTGCTTTTCGCTCATGCGCTCTGGGGAAGGACGGCAGCCCTGTGGTGCCAAGAGAGGCAAGTCTGGACAACTTCGCGCTGGTGCTGGCTTCATGGACTCTCTGCACCATGAAGGGCTGAATTGGTGGGCCATAATCCACAGCCTATCTCAGGCTTTGCCTCGTGGGGACAGCTCGCTGATGTTGGCACCTGCAGTGAAGGCGGACCTTTGGAAGCTTCCCTGCCCAATGATGTCCCAACATCCACCATGGGAATGTCACACTGGGTACACCGATGCTGTGTGTGCACAAAAAAGAGTGTCACCTTATTTCTATCCGTATACACACATGCACACGCACAGGCACACACACGTTACACAGTATTACATATTTAACCCAGTATTTATATACATATTTTATATAAATAAATATAAATATATAAATATAAATATATAAATATGTGGAAAAGAGTAACCTGGGAGAAATAACCAAACACCTGCATTCTCCTCACTTCCAGGCTGCATGTAAGAAGAGTTGCACAAGTTCATGGGCAGGCAGATCAAGAGCAAAACCAACACAAACCTAGCCAGGAAGATAAGCAGATTCTCCTGCTCCACTTTTCACCCTCCAAGTCTGTACCTTAAAAACAAGGTGAAATCAGCTTTGTTCTAAGTAGGCTGTGACTGAAGAGTTCCAGAAAGGACATAGACTACATTTCAGCAACCATTGCCAAGCTGGAACTGATTGCATGGTTGTGTAAAACACACACTACCTAAGTACTTTCACCTGCTTTATTCCAAGACCCACATTTATGTCTTGGATACCTTATGTGCAATTCAAGCATGGGGCTCCTACAGGTGGTTGGCTCAGATGCTATCAAATGCACCCTATAAATCCAAACTAGTGTTGAACCCGGCACTCCCTTGCAAACGTGGATGGGCACAAACAGGTAGAGGTACACACACACATACACACAGTCTATCAGCTCAGCCAGACCTCATGTTTAATACCTTAGATCTCTCATCAGAAGGAGAGAAATCAAAGGGAAAGACAGTTGGGTGGGGTGACCTGGGCTCTATCCTGGCCATCTCTCCCTTTATTAACATTCCATTACAGGCACTTGCATGGTACTCAGGAATTTCCCAAACACAGTCCGGGAGCTGCAAGGACCTCTGCACCTGAACACCTTCTGGAGTTCTCTACCCCAGCCCAACCCCAGGTTCATGGAACAACCACTTTGGTTCTAGCCACAATTAACTCTTTTAACTTCCCTAAGAAAACTATTTCCGCCTAGCTCAGAAAATACTTTCCTCCTTTAGCAAGGTGATCAACCATGATAGCATGTCATCCATCCACTAGTGCCCCTGGCTTTGCTGATCACTGGGGGGCAATGCAGTACTTACCTGGCAGTTGAGATCCTGGTGGCCTTCCCAGGGCAATACTCTCCACCTACCCAAAAGGCTGGGGTCGTCTGCTCCACCACCTCTTTTTCCCCTGCCTCTTGACTGACTTCAGGTACCCGTTGTCTCGAGGACCGCAAGTACCTGCATGGAGCTGTCCTTCAATCCATCACCTAGTCTTCAAGAAGCGAAGCTACCTGTGGGAACTAATGATGAGCACTGGATTAAGAATAGCACAGACTTGGCCCTCGATGTACACCCCTGGCACCAAGAGAGCTCCACCTGGCGGCCACTGTGCCACCTGCCATATTCAGCCTCTGGGCAGGGGTTGCAACACATACCCAAATGGCAGCTCTCAGGCTCAGAAGGGCCACCTGGCCAACAACCCTGGTTCTCCTTCATGCCCTGGCCCTTTCTGGTCACACCTTCCCACCCCACACACAAACTCACTCACTCTCCACTTACTTTTTCAACCTTCTAATTTCTGTCTCCTTTATTTTCTACTCTCTTTTCCAAAAGACAACAAAAGACAATCCAAAGACTGATGTGGTAGTAAGATTACTGGGCTAATTGTCTGGAAGACCTAGATCTAAAGTTCAGTTCTACCAGTTTTCAGTTTTCCCAGTCAAGTTATTCAACCTCATTTCCTGCATCTATGAGATGGCAAAAATAATACTTAGATTAATGAGCAGCTATGTCACTTGCCCACCAGTGACTGTCCCCCTGGACTAGCAAATACTGATGGAGCAACTTAGACACATGCTTCTTTCCCCTGTAGCTGATGACAGCCCTTCAAAGCTGGGCTGCTTGTAGGCTCCCTTCCATACAGCCCCTCTCAGAAGAACCCGTCTCCTCATTCTGCAACCCTCCTTTCTCCACTGCCAAGAGAAAAAGTTATAACAGCATGAGCTGTGTTCCTGTCTCAAAGCAGCAGGGTGCAAAGCATTTTCTGTTTTATTATAAACAAAAAGGACTACTGTTTGGGGACACTTTATGATAAGCTTTATGCTTAAAATCTAGCATCTTTTTAAATCTTTACCCTGACTCAGAGATAAACATTAGCAAGCCCATTTTACAGTGAGGAATTTCCACTTGCTGGTGAGGTAACTAGTCCAGGGACATCAGTTAAACAATCAGTTGAAGCCTGGATTCCAACTGACGTGTGACAGCATCCCACAGTTGTATTTTCTCTCACTGTTGAGCCCTCGGTATCCAAAAGGTAACCTGTGAACACGGGGAGGACAGCAAGGTGAGAGGTGGTGCCCACTCTAGAGATGCTCCCCTTTTGCAGGTGAAAGATAAAGAAAAGAAAAAGGTGGTCATTAATGTCGATTTGGTGGCTGCCATGTGCAAGGTGTGTGTGTCGCACCCTCATCCCAACACCTCCTCGCCTCCATCTGGCAAGGCAGCTGATGCATTCTGTTTTATGTTCCTGGAGAGGAAGTAACCTGCCCTAGGCCACACAGTTATGATGATTCCAACTCCTGCCTGTGAGTTCTATCATTTGTAGACCCCTGTACTAGACTCACTGAGATACAGTTGATACTGTACAAAGGTTGAAGATGATCAACCTTTGGCTGTTTAAAAACTGCCAATGGATACATGTACTTGAGAGCTGAAAATGACAGATTAACACAAATAAGAATTACAACATACCAAATCATCTCATTTAGACCCTAAATTTTAGAGAATTACTATGAAAAACAACATGAAATGTCAAATGACTTGAAAGGAAACTTAAAATCCAAAAGTTCTATTAAAAGGCATCAATTACAAAATAGAACAGCAAAAGAACAGTAGGAATAAAATTTTCCACAATCACATTAACTTGCAATCCTTTAATAGTATGTCCTATGATTAGAACAGTATAGTTTCCAAACTGGGGTGTGCATCAAAAATCCAACTATTGGAGCCCACTTTAGAGTTTGTGATCCTTATCTACATTCCTAATGAGTTTCCAGATGCTACTGTTGGTCCAGGGACCACAGGTTCTCAGTGCATCCACCAAGTATGCCAGATGCCCTTCCAAGTTTCCCAACAAGCCTTAAGGATTACACGTCTGAGTCGTCGCTGATGTTCTTAAAGCATGCTTTGGGGATAAATGTGCATTACCTTATAATAAATCAGGAGCTTGTCAACATTTTTGTAAATTATTCAAAGTACCTTCTCCCTCCTGACTTCTGGTCATTTCTGTGACGTCAATGCATAACCCAGTAAAGTGGAGAGGAGGTGAAAATGAAAGCAACCAACTCTGCTATGTTAGAGCAGCTCTGGCAAATATAGATGAAGGCAATCTATACTAATGGCTAAAACTGAATTGGGGATTATCTGCATGAATTTGAATGATCCACTCCCTCTGTTCCAGATACAACTGCTAATAAAAACAGCAACCTCACCAAAGGTGACTCAAGGGTCAAGGCAAGGGACTGACAAGGAAAGCCCATTTGTTTCTGTCTGTTTGCATGACTCACCTAAATCTGACAGTCTGAGGTGGCTAGTGGTTAGTCTAATGAAGGTAAACTTCATTTGTTGATGACAAAATAAACTAAATGCAGTAATTACCTTTTCTAGGGATTTCTGTGTTGCAAGTGAAGAACTGCAACTTACATTTTCTAATGTTCCCAAGTCTTGTTTGTGTCATGACTCAATTTTAAAGACGAAATCCCTCTTTCATATATTCATTCTGTAAAAACCCAAGAGGAAAATGACAGTGATCTTTCACCAGTTGTTTGGGGCTTGGACATTCAGGAGCCTTTTCCAGCACAAGCACCATGCCATGCTTGGACTCTACCAACAGATCTAACCTCAAGTGTCAAAGAATCATTAGCTACTGGTTTTTGTAGAATTGTCAAGCAAACCAAATGCTATGTGCTTTTAAATAATTTAAACACTCTTACTTGTCACGCAGCATAAAATGCTAATAAAGAAGTTGTGAGGTTTAGCCAGTAAATATGGCTTTAAAAGGAGGTATCAAAAGCAAAATGCAATCAATAGGAACGTTATGAGACAAGACTGGAAAGAGCCCATTAACCCTGGGGACATGTGGTGGACCATGGACTGGTGGAGGAACCACAGGGGAGGAGTCACTCATGCAGCAATGGGTGCTTTAAGTTTAAAAACAAAAAACCAGAAAGGCTGAAAATAATTACAATGTGCAATAAATAAAGGTGAATAGTATGAAATATAGAAGAGTTTTACTCAACTGAGGCATAATGGAGAGGCAGGCAATAAAACAAGAAAAATTTCAGAATATTAATTGTCAAAATATTCTGATCCAATATTTTATGTCACAATGACTAACAGAACATTTCATAGCTTATGTCTTCAAAATACAGTTTGTACACAAGTGAAACCAAAGGATACCATAGATAATGAGGTACAAATAAAACATGGAGACTAACTTTAAAATAATGCTAAGAAGAATAATGTCACAATCTGGCTATGGTGAATTGAGCAACAATGAACATTGATGTGGCTGAAACAACCTAGATGTCCTTCAATTGATGAATGGATAAAGAAACTGTGATATATATATATATATATATATATATATATATATATATATATATATATATATATATATATAATGGAATATTACTCTGCCATAAAGAATGATAAAATTATGGCATTTGCAGGCAAATGGATGAAATTGGAGAATATCTTGCTAAGTGACATAAGCCAATCTCAAAAAATCAAAGGACAAATGATCTTGCTAAGAAGCGGAAGATGACATATAATGGGGGGTGGGAGGGATTAGCGTTAGGGTTAGGGTTAGGTTTAGGGTTAAGGTTAAGGAGGTGGCAAGAAGGGAGGAAGGAAGGACTGTATAGAGGGAAAAGAGGGGTGGGGGGGAAGGAAAAAATAACAGAATAAATCAAACAACATTACCCTATGTAAATTTATGATTACACAAATGGTATGCCTTTATCTCATGTACAGAGAAACAACATGTATCCCATTTGGTTACAATAAAAAAAAGAACAATGTCACCAGAGGAAAACACTATAGAGTTAATTTAGCAAATGACAATAGCTGTTTCAGAAATCTGTTATCTCCCTCTCCTATCATGTGGAAACATAAATAAAATACCGTTGAAAGTACAACAAACTTTCAACAGTGAATGAGCTTTCTTTATGAACTCAAAGTATTCATTTGCTCACCCTAGAGCCAGCACCATCAGCAAGGACCCAGTGTGGGCTGCCATTTGGAAGCAAACCTATTCCCTTCACAAGAACCATGAGATGAACCCCATGTAGCCACTCCTATGCCATCACCTTCACCCTTCTCAAGAACCTGGGCACTGGGAGTTCTCTCACCTCAACTGAAGGGCAGAGGGGTGACATGCTGTTGGGGACAAGGCTCACGTGTTCTACAGTAGGAGTAGGTGTAACAGGCTCTCATGAAACACCAAGAAGCCGTTGGGAGTAATAGTCCTCACAAATGTAGGAACTTTGCTGTGAGGAGAGAAACATTAGATATATTTTTCTGAATCACCAACTTTTCTCTAGTTAACATTCAAAGAAAATTGTTATCAAATATTATCACTTTTGTGTTTGAACAGGGTTCAAGACTGTTATCAACAGTTTACTTCAATCCCAGAGTACCTGGGTAGAAAACTAATATAAAGAGTAAAAAATGATTGAGAAGGAAACAGCACCATTCTCCACCACTACAGATTCCCATAAGTAGCAAAGAACAAAGTTCCTCTGGTTTAATTATTCTAGTGACCAAGCCACAGCACAAAACCAGCTCCAATCTCTTCAAATTTGACTACATTTCTTCCTTCCAATAAAGATAGCTTAAAGAAGTATTTTTCTTACATTATCAAAGTAAAGGCACAAAAATCTATCTCTAAGAACACAAAATTCAAAGTTAAAATTTTATTTGAAAAAATAAGGGTCATTGTAAACTGAAAATACAAAGTGGGGATATGATGCTATCTTGCAGATTAATTTAAAACACACATACAATCTTACTCAATTTGAAAGGGTTTAGGAAGCTGGAACTAAGTAAATTTCTCAAATGCTCCCAAAATGAGGGTCTAGGAACTAGAGATTGCAAAGAGGGTTAGAAGAGTCATACCACAATCCTTAAGTCCTTTAAAATATACTTTGTAATAAAGTCATATACATAAATAGCATGAAAATGTCTCAATCAAAAGGTAAATTTGGTTTTGAACAACAGAGTAACAAAAATCATAAAGAATAACCATGTCCAAAAAAAGTGACCAGTGTGGTAATAAGTTGTGGCATGATACTAGGTTTTCCTCTTGTTCTTATTTTATAAGAATAATTTCAGTAGAGACAGAAGACATGCTTACTAAATCTGCATATAAGAAAACCTGAGTATTTTGAGTGACAACTCCAAGACTCGGAACAATTTTAACAATTTGATTCAACCAGCTGAAATAAACAAACCCTAACAAAGATAAATGTCAAGTTTCATTTTAAGTTCAAACAGATAACTGTGCAAATAAATAGGGGTCCAGATTTATCTTGACTGCGCTGTAACACAGTAAACTTCAAGGAATAGCAAGACTCATACAGCTCTGTTCAATCTACATTAAATAGTGTCAGACACCTGCACTTTTTTAATGTCTCCATTCCTGGCCTCCCATTTTCTGACAGCTGTCACCTTTTGGGTTATCAGTTTTTCTTTGTCCCACTTCCAATTTGCTGCTTCTAATCTCCTGACAGCTCTAGGAAAACCAGACAAGCAAGCAGGAGTTGTGTACAAGTAACAGAAGGATCCAGAAACTTTAATGAGGTTTGCTACACATATCTTAATTTCACAAACAGCTTTTCCTTTTTACATCTCTGGCTCTGCTGCAGGTGGCTGCAACTGCAGGACACAGGTCCTCTATAGGTGATATATTATGCCATTTATGCAAGGGAGTCTTTGCAATTCCTACAAACCTAAGGAAGGATTTTTAAACGGCAGGATAAAAGCTACCGCTCCTGAATCCCAGTGATCATTTGTACTGAGTGTCCTTGTTGTTCCAGGACCCCAAAGATGCAGTTGCAGCAGGTCTTATAATTAAAGAAACAAGAAAAAAAAAGAAAGAAAAAAAAAAAAACCTCATCATTGAAAATTGCAGGGTACAGAATGTATTATTTGTAGCCTGATTAGGATGCCCCCATGAAATTTTTAGATGGTTTCATTCACCACATACATGCTGTGCATTTTGTTTTTATGGTTTTTATGATACTTCTCACAGAATACATATCTTCCATTTCATGGTAAAAATGTTCCCAGAAACTGTTTCTCTACTACCCAATTGTTCATGTTTAATAAAAGGGATATCCTTTCAAATTAATATTAAAAAAATTTTATTAAGGAAACTACCTTGAACTTTAATAATACAATGACATTTTCCAGGGTAGATTTAATAAGGTTGAAAGGTGTTTGATCCTTTCCAAGAATTTTGTTATTGGACACACTCAAGAATATGTTTATAGTCCATTTTACCTATAATACAGTATTGAGGAATTATTTTAAAATACATTATTGAATATTACTATACATAAGAATACTGCATTTTCTCTAGGTTTTTACAGAGAGATCCCTTATTTCCACCCTTAACCATTTCTGCAAAAGTCTGAAAACCAAAGTCATTTCTGTATATTAATTGTCTCATAATACTGAGTTCCAAGACAGCAAATTCCTTTTCCCCCTACTTGGTTCCCTTTAGTCTTTTATTTAAAGAGGGGGAAAATACACACACACACACACTTCACAGTCACCTCAGTTGTCTTTTTACAAAAAATTCCCTATAGTTTACTCATTACAATTTCTCTTCAGCTGGCATCTCCTTCCTTTTATCTTAAAGTAATTGTTTCTTGTTTATATTAGTGATGATTTGTTTTAACCAAGACATTCTGTTGGCTTTCTTTTACACAATGTGAAGAGGGTATTTGTATGCCCCAGGATGTCACATTTTGTTTTCATTTCAGCAGCACCTCCGCCCCCTCTCCATATTCCCCTCAAATATTTATCCTGAATGTTTACATAATCTTAATCTCCATTGTCAATCAAACACACCTCCTGTTATTCCCTCCCCATTAACTAAGCGTTACTCATCACTCTTTCTTACTGACAATAACAAAAATGACGATAATCTCAAAGATATAAGGTTCACTAGTTTCAATTCTCAAGAGTAAACTTATCCTAAGTCCCTCCATAGCTAAAAATCCCTAACATCTTAGTTGTTCCCTCAGGGTACATACTAACTTGCTCCCTGTCTCAGTAAATGGGATATACACTGACGGAGGAAAAGTCAGAAAGACAGAGGTTGGGATACATTTTCAGGGCTTGGAACACTACATTATGAATTAAATGAATTAATCAGGCAAAAGGGGTCCTGAAAGGTTATTCCATGAGGTAAATGATGTAACTACAGTTGTACAGAGGTGGTTAAAAGCAATGAGGGTCAGGAGAATGAGGAAAACAAGTATTTTGAGAGTCTCCTCAATTGTTATTAATAAAGGCATGAATCAAGGGGACTGTAGAGAAGAAGAGATAGAAAGGAAAGTATTCCCTAAAGTTTCACAAAACCCAAGGAATCATAGTTGAGTAATTTCAACAAATACATACTATGATGATCCCCATTTTTGTTTAGTAGCACATTCAAAGAAAATTCTTTATAAAATGAAAGTGATTAAGACATTCAGAGAGATGAGTTAAGAAACTTCAGGATTTGCTCAGTAAAAAAATAAATGGGAAAAGGAACTGACAGGCTGTGATTTTTCAAAAGCAAAATTCAATTTTCAGAGAAATTTGAAAATTTACAAACTTCTCTGAAAATCCTTGTGATTTTTTTTCCATTTCACTAAAGGCAACTTCATCTACTGCTTTAGTAATAAATACAAGGGAATTAATTCAGACTGAAAGCCACTTATGACCTTTTAGTTTTTATCAAAATCAGAGTTTTGTAGGACAAAAAAATATTTGCCAAAGTATTCTAGGTTACCAATATCTTTAATATAGTAGTGACCTATTCACTGCTCCTGCCCAAAAACAATTTTAGAAAGCTGACTGCAAAAGTAGGAAGACATCATTTTCTCATTCAACATTACTGAGTACATAACTATGCTAGGCCATATTCTGAACTAGAAACAAGGAATGCTTAAGTAATAAATAGCCTTTACCTAAAGAAAAGTCTGTTAAAAAAAATCCCTAGGAAATACATACAAGAGAAGTAAACATCCAGAATGGCAATGTACACCTTATGAAAAATAATTAGACTTTGGGCACAATTCAACTTTCATTATCTCAGTGCATTTAAATTTTCATAGCAAAAGGAAATATTTGCAAATTGGTGAGTGTACAAATTCTCAGTGGTAACTACTTTCCAAGAGCTAGTTTGGTACTACTTATATAATTGTTGAAGGAACAGCTGAACATTTAATTCACATTTTTGGGAAGGACAAGGTAATTCCAATAGAAGAAAAATAATGACTAGATATATGACATAAAAGCATTCCTACAACTCTCTATGTGGTTTGGGCCAAGTCAATTCCCTCCTGTATTATATCCTCAATTTTTCTTAATATCTGTTATTACCTACATCAGATATTAAAATAACAAATGCATGATACACTGCTAAAAAAATTGGAGGAAAAGTTTTACATAAACCCAAAGTTCAGTATTATAAATGAGCTTTCATTAGAAAACTTCACTCTACATAAAAAGGCAAAAATATCTTTTCACAGAATCCTTGTCACTGAAAAAAACTGTGGGTTTTCATGAATTCATTTAATAAGTGTTTGTTGAGCACCTACAACGTGCTAGGGACTATTTAAAACTCTGGGTCTAGGAGAGTGAGGAAAATGGGCAAATTTGTGGAGCTTAATTGAATTAAGAATACATTTAGGGCTGGGATGTGGCTCAGTGGTAGGGTGCTCGCCTAGCAAATGTGAGGCGCTGGGTTCGATCCTCACCACCACATAAAAATAAATAAATAAATAAAAGTATATTAAAAAAGAATACAGTTAGGAAAATAGGAATTCACTGAAGAGGTGTTATTTGAGCAAAGACCTAAAAAGGTGAGTAACTGGACTGAGGAAAGCACACTTCAGGCAGAGGAAACAAAAGCAAACAGGTCCTCAACTCAGCTCACATGTAGATTAGTGAAGGAACAGCAAGGAATCTTTTGACGCTGGACTGGGCACAGAAAAACTAGTAAATGGGGTTACAGCAGGGAATAAAACAGTGTAAGGCCTGCAGGCTATTGTAAAGACTGATTTTTATTCTGGAGAGACAGTGTGTCTTTGAATGTTTTGAAGCAGGGAAGTGACATCAGTGACTTTTTAATAGTTGGACAATTAACTCTAAAATTAGGGTGTTCAGAAACAGCTACTTTAAGTCAAAAGATTTTTTTAACAATTTAAAATGAACACATGAATTTGGGAGGAAAACAAACAAAACATAAACAATGGGTCATACTAAAAATCCTTAGCTGCCTGTGAAAGGGATAGACAGGTCAGAAACCAGGTGTGACAGCTTAACATTTACTGCCAACCAGATTTTCTGCGGGGATAACAGACCCTGATAGTGAGAAAAACTGAAGTTTTGACAAAATCACTTGGCCGCTGATGAACCCGAAAACCCCTCGGTTTGACAGGGCATGTGTTTAAAGACTCACCTTCACCTCCTGAAGTAGGTGAGCCCGGAGAGCCAAGCCATCTGGGGAGTGAGACTCGTGATCAGGGAGAAGGCTCTCCAGTGATGCAATGGAGCTGCCCAGCGGAGCACGGCTTATGTGGTCTACTGGCTGCCACACGAACTTCAGGGTGCCAATCTCCAGGAGTCAGGGCTGCCTTCACCTGGCAATCGCATCTCCCGCGGGTGACAAGCAGACTCCACCCTGAGCGACAAATCACCATCAGGCCACCCAGTTTCCCACAACCCTGTAGGAAGCTGCGATTCCACCCACCGGCAGGCCTGGGAAAGCCCCCAAGCAGACCCTGGTGAGAATGGTACCAGTGGAAACTCCCCATCGCGCCTTCCAGAGCCATGTGCCGGGCCCACAGGCCGCCACAGGCCCCTGCACGTCCCGCGTGCAGGGGAAGACGACCGCCGTGTTACCACCGCAACACCCAGGGTCTGCCGGCCGCCTCTGAGGGCCCTGAGGTGGACGGGGAATGCTCACCCGGGGAGATGGGGAGCGGCTGGTCGGGAGCTCAATACTTCTTAGGAATAGCCACCATTTCTCAGTTGATGACTTTCCCTCCGTCTCAGTCCCAGACCCTTTTCATGCCCACCAATGCACTCACAAGTCCTTGAACACGACCATCTTCCGGGTTCTCCCTCGCAGCGCCGCTACCTCCTTCTACGACGCTTGCGCGGTCCCGCCTCCCAGCCACCGCCGCGCCTGCCCGGTCCTTCCGCGCAAACCGCTGCGTCCGCACGCCAGCAGGACGCTAACTCCGCCCAGTTGTACGCCCCACCCCAGGCGTGCGAGCCCATCACTGCAACTGCTGGGAGCACTGGAGCTGCAGGGCATTTTATTGCTCCTGCTCGGTCTTCTAGGCGTAAGCCCTTGGACTTTCACACTCCTCAGCTGCCGAGGGCGCTTGAGGCTTGTGTGCGGCCTAGACTTTCTGGCGTTTCAGCTGCTTCCCTGAAAGGGGTTTTGTGGCTGTCAGTGCTGTCCTCCTCTAAGAGGAGGACCTTCTAAATTAAGACGTAAATCCTGAACAGCAAGATGGCAGAATAAAGGAGGTCACTTTCCTTGCTGCTCTGCAGGTTGAAGCCAAGAAATGGAACTTCTACACAAGGTAAGTGAACCAAAAAAAAATAAAAGGGGGGGGGGAATGTACTGGAACAGATACAACCATTTTTAATTTTGCTTTAAAATAAATCTCTTTTAAAGAAATGAAAATTTGGGGAAAAAGTGTTTTGTCACCTACGTATCATTTATTCAGTACTTAGTATGTGCTGGGTGTTCTAAGTGCTTTGAATGCTTTAGCACATTTAATCCTCTAAGCCAACACATGAGGTATAGGTACTACTATGTATTTTAAAAGTGAATATAGTGAGAGATAGAAAGGTGTTTGCTAACTCAAGTTTAGTCAGCTGGCCAGAACCACAGCCTGAGTTTTTAACCAGTCTACTCTACTGTCTCCTTAAATTGGCTATAGCCTGGCCTAGCGGGTATTAAAGGAGGCAAACTTGCCTGATCTTGACTTTAGTAAGACTGCTTTTTAAGAATGTTTGCCAAAGGTTTTTGGTAGCTTCCCTTTATTAAAAGTGTTCTCTTTCTATTTTGAATTTTGTCATTATTTAGTGTTGTATTTTGTAAAATGTCTTTTCTAGTTTTTTGAGATAATAATCTTTGTTATCTTTTGTTAGTTCAATGTGTTCTGCAACTAGATTTTCTAATGTTGCGCTGTCTTGTATTTTCAGAATAAACATTAGCTAACAATGGTTTATATTTATTTTCTTTCTCATTTGTCAGATAATTTTAGGTTAGATTTACTTAATAGTTTTGGAAAATAAGATTGTGAAGATGAGAGACCTTTTTAAGTAGTACTGATTTAACCTCAGATGACAAACTAATGCCTAACACTTATTAGTTTAAAAAATGACTACTATATAAGATATTTACTTTTGCTCAACAGGGATTTTTAAAAGCACTTATCTAAAAATAAGTCCAGAAACTGTGAATC
The DNA here is from genome assembly GCF_902686455.1 of Sciurus vulgaris. Taxonomy (NCBI): domain Eukaryota; kingdom Metazoa; phylum Chordata; class Mammalia; order Rodentia; family Sciuridae; genus Sciurus; species Sciurus vulgaris. Next base: position 540,623 of record NW_027632880.1, on the reverse strand, counting down.
TTAGTATATAGACATTATGGTATTTTGGAATTTGTAATCTAATGATAATTTGAGTGTATTTATGTATGGGGGTGGTTAAGGGAGATAATTTGTGACTCCAAAAGAGTGGGAAGTTCTTATCTAATTAATAATTTAGTAAAGATGATAATTTGATGCATGTTTTAGTTGGTGTTTTGAATGGAATTTTTTTTAACTTTAACTTTCCGGTTTTGGTTTTTATTGCTTAAAGCTTTCTTTGGTTGTTACATTAGAACATTCTTGAGAAACCTACATTATTGTCTTTCTGAACTTCTCTTTCCTTGTCTATTCTCATTTGTGATTATAGTCATGGATCACTTAACAAGGATACATTTTGGTAAATACATAGTAAAGTGATGTGTTCATTGTGTGAACTTCATAGAATGTATTCACATAAACTAAGATAGATATGACATCACTAGGCAATATCATTTATGGGGCCACCATGGTAAATGTTGTCTGTAACTAAAGGAAATGATATTACATTGGGCACATGACCTTACTTAGGTTTTAAAATCAAACTTTCTTAAAACATTTTTGAAGATTACTATGTGAAAACAATTATTTAGTAAAAAGAGATATGAAACAAAGAAGTTTGTCAAGTAACCTAAGAAATCAGTGAATTTAAAATAATTATTATTGCATTTGAAATGAAATAAGATAATTAACAAAAATTCTAAATTTGAGAAAAATACAATAAATACTTATCAGATATAATGTATAAAAATGAGAAAACAGCTATTGTGTAAAGTGATTACATCTAATAAAAACTAATAATTTATAAAATGTGTAGAGTTTTTTGAGTTCTTTATATACCTGGAGATTACTGCTCTATCTGAGGTGCAGGTGGTGGAGATTTTTCCCCCAGTCTGTGGGATCTCTGCTTGTGTTCTTCATTATTTACTCTGCTGTGAAGCTTTTTAGTTTGATACCGTCCCATTGATTCTTGATTTTACGTCTTGCACTTTATAATGTGTTTTTTTTGTTTGTTTGTTTGTTTTGTTTTGTTTTGTTTTTTGGTGGTGGTGCTGGGGATCAAATCCAGGGCTTTGTGCATGCTAGGCAAACACTCACTCTACCAACTAGCTATGTCCCCAGCCCTACTTTAGGAATCTTGATGAGGAATTTGGTTCTTAGGCCGACATGATGAAGAGTTGGGCCTACTTTTTCTTCTAGTATGTGCAGAATCTCTGGTCTAATGCCTAGGTCCTTGATCCACTTTGGGTTTTGTTTAGGGTGAGAGATGGGTATCTAGTTTCATTTTGTTGCAAATGGATTTCCAGTTTTTCCAGCATCATTTATTGAGGAGGTTCTCTTTTCTCCAGTGTATGGTTTTGGCACCTTTGTCTAGGATGAGAAGCTGTATTTATGTGGGTTCATCTGTGTGTCTTCTGTTCTATACCATTGATCTTCATGTCAATATTGGTGCCAATGCCATGCTGTTTTTGTTACTATAGCTCTGTAGTATAATTTAAGGTCTAGTTCACTTTTCTCCCTAAGCATTTCTTTTTAACTATTCTGGGCCTTTTGTTTTTTTAATACGGATTTCATGACTGCTTTTTCTATGGATTGTTCTCTCTCACAGGCTTTGGTGTCATCCTCACCTGCATATGCTGGTCACTTCTAGGCTGGGTGCCATATGATGACTATGCAATCTCCAGAGGTTCCTGTGCTCTCTTCCCACTGGTATTCTGCCTTGTTCTTCTAATGATCAGCTATTTATTGCCTGCAGAATCCACTGGTCTCCACCAAGTTTTCCTCTGTTCCCTGTCCTAGAGACACTCAGGGTTGTTAACTAGGGGAACTGCAGAGATCATTATTTTGTTTCCAATCTCTCAAGTTCAGTGAACCCAAGATCTGGACAACTCTTTCTTATGTTTTGTCCTTTGGTTTCAGACAGGTCTGTAAACATGGACACTGTTACTTCAAATTGGCTGGAAGCATGTGATTTAAGTTTTTTTGTTTGTTTATTTTTACAAAGTTTTACTCAGTGGAGAAAAGCTCGTCTTTCCAACACATAGTGGACAAATTGGATTGCCAGATGAAAAAGAATTAAGGTGCAGTGGTACACACCTGTAATCCCAGTGGCTCACAAGGCTGAGGCAGGAGGAACACAAGTTCAAAGCCAGAATCAGAAAATTAGTGAGACCCTGAGCAACTCAGTGAGACCCTGTCTCTAAATAAAATACAGAAAAAGACTGGGGATGTGCCTCCGTGATTGAGCGTCCCTGAGTTCAATCCCTGGTAGAGAGAGAGGGAGGGAAGGAGGGAGGAAGGAAGGAAGTAAAGAAGGGAGGAAGGAAGGAAGGAAAGGAATAAGGGAGGGAGAGGAAGGAAGGAAGGAAGGGAAAGGAAAGGAAAGGAAAGGAAAGGAAGGAAGGAAGGAAGGAAGGTTGGTTTTAAAAGAGAATGTAATCCATTACATACATTAAAATTGGTTCCCAAAGGATCATCCATGGACCTAAATATAAGCTCCAAATCCATAAAACTTAGAAAGAAAAACAGGGAAAAAGGTTTTTTTTTTTTTTTTTTTAACTTTGGGCAGGTAGTCCTTGCATATGTATGACCCCCAAAGCAGCATGAAAGTAGCAAACTAGACTACATACCCAGCAATTCAATCCCTATGTATATACCCCAAAGAAATGTTGAATAGTCACTTGTTTACATTCATAGCATCATTATCCCCAATAAAAAGATAGAAAACACCCACGTGTCTGTCAACAGAAAACTGCATAAATACATTGGTCATACAATGGATATTTTCATCTATAAAAATAAATGAAATTCTGATACATAGTACAATATTGATGAATTGTACATAGTACAATATTGAGGAATTTATGCTAAGTGAAATAAGCCAGTTCCAATGGGCAAAATTTGTATGATTTTGCTTCTAGAGGCACGTAGAATAGACACATTCCTAGAGGCAGTGGAATTTGGGCTCCCTGGGGGTGACAGAGAGAAGTAATTGTTAGTAGTGTACTCATTTCCTAGGCCTGCCAAATAGGGCAGACTGACTGGGCTTTTTGTTTATTGTTTCTTGGCACCAGGGTTGAATTTGGGGTGATTAACCACTGAGTCACATCACCAGTTGTTTTGTTTTGTTTTTTTTTAATTTTGGGACAGGGTCTTGCTCAGGTGAACTTTCAATCCTCCTGCCTCAGCCTTCTGAGCTGCTAGGATTATAGGTGTGTGCCACCATGCCAGGCAAAACTGAATGGTTTAAAAATCAGAGACATTTTTTCACAGGTCTGGAGAGTAAAATTCTCAAATCCAGTTGTCAGATTCCCTCTTTGCCTTCCCTCTGTGCATGTCTGTGTCTGTGTCCAAATTTCCCTTTTATAACGCCTCCACCACATTAGGGTTACCCTGACAACTTCATCTATATCCTTTATTTTTTGAAAGATGTATGTTAAAATCTCTAAATATAATTATGTTTGGCATGTTTCCTATACATTGTGTCAATTTTTTTTTTGAAAGTGTAGCAAAGTGTAGCTTGTACCTTTTTATTTTTATTTTTTGTACAATTAGATGTTTGGATTTTTTATTATCTCATTGTTTTATTCTACATTTTAAAATTATTTTTACTTAGCTTTTAATTTTTTATGGACTGCATTTTGATTCATTGTACACAAATAGGGTACATAATCTCATTTCTATGGTTGTACACCTTGTACCATTATTTTGTTTTTTATTTGTGGTGCTGAGAATGAAACCCAGTACCTCATACATGCTAGATGAGCACTCTACCACTGAGATATGACCCCAGCCCATATTCTATCAATTTTTGATTCATATATTTTAATTGTTCTCCTTAGTTATACATGACAATTCAGTGTATTTTGACATCATAATACATGGAATATAACATCCCTTTCTTGTGGTTGTACATGATGTGGAGTTATGCTGTGTATTAATATATAAACATAGGAAAGTTATGTCCGTTCATTCTACTCTCTTTCCCATTCCCATCCCCCTCTGTCCCCCATTCCATCCTGTTCCATCTGATGAACTTCCCAAAATCCCTCCCTCACCCAGCCTATTATGAGTCAGCATCTGCATATCAGAGAGAACATTGGGTCATTGGATTGGGGGATTGGCTTATTTTGCTTAGCATTATAGTTTCCAATTCCATCCATTTAGCAGCACATGTTATAATTTCATTCTTCTGTATGACTGAGCAATATTCCATTGTGTAAATGTACCACAATTTCTTTATCCATTCATCTGTTGAAGGACACCTAGGTTGGTTCCATAGCTAAGTTATTGTGAATCGAGCTGCTATAAACATTGATATGGCAGCATCACTAGAGTATGCTGATATTAAGTCCTCTGGGTATATGCTGAAGAGTGGGATAACTGGGTCATTCCATTCCAGGTTTTCTGAGGAATCTCCATACTGCTTTCCAGAGTGGTTGCACCAACTTTCAGTCCTACCAACAATGTATGAGTGTACCTTATTCCCTACATCCTCACCAACATTTAGTGATACTAGTACTCTTGATAATTGCCATTCTGACTAGAGTGAGATGGAATCTCAGTGTAGTTTTAATTTGTATTTCTCTAATGGCTAGTGATGATGAACATTTTTTTCATATCTTTGTTGAGTGATCTTATTTCTTGTTCTGTGAAATTTCTATTCAGTTCCTTTGTCCATTTATTGATTGGATTGTTTGTTTTTCTGTGTTAATTTTTTAGTTTTTTATATATCCTGGATATTAATGCTCTATCTGAAGATGGAAAACTTCTGAAGATGAAGGTGGAAAACTTTTTCTCCCAATCTGTAGACTCTCACTTCATATTTTTTAATTTTTTCTGGTGCTGCAAACATCACAGCATCAGTTTGATGGAATCCAGTTTTACTGATTTTTATTTCACTTCTTGTGCTTTAGGAGTCTTGTGGAGGATTTTGGTTCCTAACCTGAAATGATGGAGAGTTGGACCTATTTTTTTCTTCTAGTAGGCACATGTCCATGATCCTCTTTCAGTTGATTTTTTGCAGGGTGAGATATACAGGTATAATTTTATTTTGTTACATATGGATTTCAGTTTTCCAAGCACCATTTACTGAAGAGGCTATTTTTCTCCAGTATACATTTATGGAACCTTTGTGTAGTATGAGATAACTGTATGTGTGTTGGGTTGTCTATGTCTTCTCTTCTCTTCTCTTGGTCTACATGTCTGTTTTTTGCTAATGCCATTTTTGTTACTTTAGCTCTGTATTATAATTTAAGTTCTTGTGTTATGATGCCTCCTGCTGCACTTTTCTCACTGAGGATTGATTTGGCTATTCTCAGCCTCTTATTTTTCCAAATGAATTTCATGACTGTTTTCTCAATTTCTCTGAAGAACATCTTCATATCATTTATAAGAATTGCATTAAATCTGTATAACACCTTTGGTAGTATGACCATTTTGACAATATTATTTCTGCCTGTCCAAGAACATAGGAAGTCTTTCTAGCTTTTAAGATTTTCTTCAGTTTCTTTCTTTAGAGTTCTGTAATTTTCATTGTAGATGTCTTTGGCCTTTTTGTTAAATTGATACACAATTTTTTTAGGCTATTTTGAATGGGGTAGTTTTCCTACTTTCTTTTTCAGTTGACTCATCACTGATATATAGGAATGCAATTTATTTATGGGTGTTTGTCTTATATCCTGCTACTTTGCTGAATTCATTTAGAGTTCTAGAAGTTTTCTAGTGGAGATTTTGGTTATTCTAAATATAGAATAATGGTGATGACCTCATCTTACCTGGACTACATCTACAGCTAATCTATTTTCAAATAAGTTTACATTCTGTGTGATACTAGACATGATTTATTTTTCTATACTCAGTTTTAAACCCAGGGGCACCATATCATTGAGCCACATCCCTTCTCTTTTTATTTTATTTTAAGGCAGGGTCTCACTAAGTCACCCAGGCTAGCTTTAAACTTCCATGTTGCTAGGATTACAGGTGTGTGTTGACATGCCCAGCTTCAAAAACATCATTTATTTTTACCTAATTAATCCTCAAGAGGGGCATATCTGAGAACCTATTTGCCTCCTCTCAAAGGTCAACAATTAGTGGAAAATGAAACCAGATTTCATGACATCTAGTTTGATAAGAGAACCTGGATGAAATTTTACCCAACCTCATGTGTCTGTGCCTATGCTTATGCTTTAGAGTCTAGATAATTGTAATTTGGAACTTGAAGGTTTCAAAACAATTTCCCTTTCAAAATGAAAAATAATTTTCTGTTTGTGGTAGCAGGGGTGCCAGTCCTGTGGACCAATTTGCTATGTTATAATCTTCACCTTGTCTTGACCCTGAAATTAGGTTCTCACTTTTTTACCTTAAGGGACTCTAAGGTAACTGGAAAATTTCTTTTATGATATTTCTAGTCTCTGGAAGCATGGCTCTGTGCAATTCCAGATTAGCTTTACAGAACATAACCATATTCCACTCTCAGTTTTCAGGTGTAACTGTTATGTTTAAATTTCATTGATAAATTTAGGCAACACCATCTTGATTTGGTTAGATTTGTTTTTCTACTTAAGCATTTTAAACATAATTTCATTTAGAAAAGTAAAATAATATTGGGCTGGGGCTATAACTCAGTGGCAGAGCATTTGTCTAGCACATGTGAGGCACTGGATTTGATCTTTAGCACCACATAAAAAATAAAGGCATGCTCTCTATCTACTACTAGAAGAATTTTTTTCAAAGATTGTGTCAAGGCGCAGTGTTCTCCCTTTTCCATGGTCAGTTGAGGACATATTCCAGGTTAGGTATAAATAAGATTTCTGCTCTATGTGAACTCTGAAGATGGGGCCAGTGGATCCTGAGTGCTTCTCAGGGACCCTGGAGCATCCTAGAAATTTCCTGAGACATGATGAGTATTCTTGTTGACATACTATCCTTTTATGATGCTCCAGAAGAGACAAATTCTAACCTTATGCTTCTTTTGATTCTGAACAGTTGCTTCCCTTGTGTTTCTGTTCTGATGTGGCTTGTTCATGCATTCAGGCCAGTAGCCTCATTGTGCTATATGAGACAGAGGTCAGTTGCCACATGTGGCTATTTCTATATACATAAAAAATTGAATTCCAGTTCACATTCATTCCTGATCCTGGTAACCACATTCCTGTTGCTCATTAGCTGAGCTACCTGTGCTGTGTGTTGCATGGCTACTGTGGTCATCAGATTTTTATCATGTAAAAAGTTCTATTGAAAAATCTTCTGTGAAGAGGTGGTGACCCCTCGGAATTCACCTCACTATTTTCTCATGGTACTGTGTAACTTGCTCTGATAATCCCTATGTTTAAAGTAAATTGGGGTGGCGGGGAGGCGTGCTGGGCCCGGGCGGCGGTGGAGGCGGCTGCGGCCGCGGGCGGTGGGAGGAGCCGTGGGGTTCCTGCTGCCCAGGAGAGGCGACCCTTGGGTCATCGCCGCGGGCGAGGAGCGCAGGTAGGTGAGCAAGCGGCAGCCGCTCTCTTACCGGCTCCGGCGGCGGAGTGCACAGCGGCGCCGGGCACGCCCCCCCCCCCGCACCCTTGGCCGCTGGCGTCCAGGCAGGGCACTGAGAAGATGCTGACCCAGAGGGACAGCAGCACCATGTCCCATATGGTCGCGGGCGGCGGCAGCGGGGACCATTTTCATCAGGTCCGAGTGAAAACCTACTACCGCGGGGATATCATGATAACACACTTTGAGCCTTCCATCTCCTTTGAGGGGCTTTGCAATGAGGTTCGAGACATGTGTTCTTTTGACAATGAACAGCTTTTCACCATGAAATGGATAGATGAGGAAGGAGACCCGTGTACAGTATCTTCTCAGTTGGAGTTAGAAGAAGCCTTTAGGCTTTATGAGCTAAACAAGGATTCTGAACTCTTGATTCATGTATTCCCTTGTGTGCCAGAACGTCCTGTGATGCCTTGTCCAGGAGAAGATAAATCCATCTATCGCAGAGGTGCCCGTCGCTGGAGAAAGCTTTATTGTGCAAATGGCCACACTTTTCAAGCTAAACGTTTCAACAGGCATGCTCACTGTGCCATCTGCACAGACCGAATATGGGGACTTGGACGCCAAGGATATAAGTGTATCAACTGCAAACTCTTGGTTCATAAGAAGTGCCACAAACTAGTCACAATCGAATGTGGGTGACATTCTTTGCCACCGGAACCAATGATGCCAATGGATCAGTCCTCCATGCATTCAGACCATGCGCAGACAGTAATTCCATATAATCCTTCAAGTCATGAGAGTTTGGACCAAGTTGGTGAGGAAAAGGAGGCAATGAACACCAGGGAAAGTGGCAAAGCTTCATCCAGTTTAGGTCTTCAGGATTTTGATTTACTCCGGGTAATAGGAAGAGGAAGTTATGCCAAAGTACTGTTGGTTCGATTAAAAAAAACAGATCGTATTTATGCAATGAAAGTTGTGAAAAAAAGAGCTTGTCAATGATGATGAGGATATTGATTGGGTACAGACAGAGAAGCATGTTTTTGAGCAGGCATCCAGTCATCCTTTTCTTGTTGGACTGCACTCATGCTTTCAGACAGAAAGCAAGTTGTTCTTTGTTATAGAGTATGTAAATGGAGGAGATCTAATGTTTCATATGCAGCGACAAAGAAAACTTCCTGAAGAGCATGCCAGGTTTTATTCTGCAGAAATCAGTCTAGCCTTAAATTATCTTCATGAGCGAGGGATAATTTATAGAGATTTGAAATTGGACAATGTATTGCTGGACTCTGAAGGACACATTAAACTCACTGACTATGGCATGTGTAAGGAAGGATTATGGCCGGGAGATACAACCAGCACTTTCTGTGGTACTCCTAATTACATTGCTCCTGAAATTTTAAGAGGAGAAGATTATGGTTTCAGTGTCGACTGGTGGGCTCTTGGAGTGCTAATGTTTGAGATGATGGCAGGAAGGTCTCCATTTGATAATGTTGGGAGCTCTGATAACCCTGATCAAAACACAGAGGATTATCTCTTCCAAGTTATTTTGGAAAAACAAATTCGCATTCCACGTTCTCTCTCTGTAAAAGCTGCCAGTGTCCTGAAGAGTTTTCTCAATAAGGACCCAAAGGAACGATTGGGTTGTCATCCTCAAACAGGATTTGCTGATATACAGGGGCACCCATTCTTCCGAAATGTTGATTGGGATATGATGGAGCAAAAGCAGGTGGTACCTCCCTTTAAACCAAATATTTCTGGAGAATTTGGTTTGGACAACTTTGATTCTCAGTTTACTAATGAACCAGTCCAGCTCACTCCAGATGATGATGACATTGTGAGGAAGATTGATCAGTCTGAATTTGAAGGTTTTGAGTATATCAATCCTCTTTTGATGTCTGCAGAAGAATGTGTCTGATCCTCATTTTTCAACTGTTCATTCTGCTTATGTTGCCATTTAATGCATGAATAAGTTTGTTGCCAACCTGGATACAATTAACCATTTTATATTTGCCACCAAAAAAAATCAATATAGACTCTAAGAATAAATTATTACATCTAAATGTAACTCAAAAAAGTTAAAACTAGCTTTCAGACAATCATGTCAAAATTTAGTTATACTGGATTCTTTAGAGGCCTGATGAGTAATGAAGTTGCCTTTTTGGTTTTTAAAGAAATCACCACTGCTTTTAAAAGAAATTATCTGTTGCATTAAGGCACATAGTGGGATTACATCATAAGCCTCACATAATTTTTGTCATTCACTGTTAAGTCATTCGAGGGTTTAATTTTGGAATAAAAGGTTAATTTAGAATGCAACAAATTTTATATTACCTGTTAGTTTCAGAGTTCTTTATGTTAACATCCAGCTGTAAGATTTCTCATTGCCTTGGATAATTATTAATTTTTAAGGCAGTGATTACTAAATTGGTAATAAAAGATGTTATTTCCTTAGAATTGGGCATTACAGGTTCCTCTAGTTTAAAAAGTAGACATATTAAGAATCAATTTTTTTGAAACACTGGCACAAGTAATTTTAATTTTTTTTTATTTTTAACAATGAAGATAGCTTCTGAGCTTATCTTTTTAGTGAAAACTTTACTGTTAATATATGTGTTCAAAAGACATAATGCAGTCAAATGGAAAACTGCTGGGTATATAGAAAGGAATATAATAGACATTTGAAGTAGATACAGAAAAGTGCAATGGTAATATTTATTTCTTACTGGAGAGTGAATCCTGCAGTTGTTCTTTATGATTTGATTTAAATACTAAGGCACTCACTTGTTACCAAACTTGTAAAAGCATTCCATTTATTCAGTGGAGGCAGAATGTATATTTTTTCCTTATTTAGTATACAGGAAAATAATTTATCTTCTAAGTATAATGTCTTAACTTCACTAGTTTCTTCCCCCAAAACCACATTTTTGGTACTTTTGTGTCATGTTTATGGAATCCTCAATGAAATCCAGAAAAAAAAAATAAGTAAACATGAATAAATGTTTAGATCATATATATACTCATGTATCACAGTTCTAGCTCCTTAACTGAGTTTTTATTTAGTAACTAACCCAGGTTATACATAGTAGAATACATTTCAGGAGCAGAATTTTTCATATTATTTTTTACTAATATTGGTGTTTAGCAACTTAGTATTTAAAGAGGTATCATATAGCATCCTTCTGTTTATTTTAAATATCATTTTTATGAAAAGGGCTTTAAAAAGTAACCATAATCATCTTAATAATAACTGTCCAATCTTAGTAAAATGTAATTTTAGGGAAGCTATCTAATTTTAATTTTTTTAAATTTAGAATGATTTAAAATTTATAGACATTAATAAATTTCTCTTTCTCTGGATACTACATTTCATTAGAAATGTACTATTTCCAGTTTGTGGTCACGTATTCTCCTTTCTTCAAATAAGTAAGTCTGAAAGCAGTGAAAACCTCAAAGGGAAATGTTTATATACATTTACATGTTAATTTGAGAGGTAGTTATGTTTCTCTTAATACCTGAAACTTGTTTTAAAACAAAAAGCAATATTCACTTCACATCATAAACTTAACAGAGAATTCCGACATCTTGCACCAGAAATGTCTTGCTTTTAAGTGGTGCTGTTTCCCCTGGGGCAGCTTAGAATATGGCATTATCATCCAGGGAGTTTAAAATGCACACTACCGGGTCCAACTGAGAATTTTGTTGGTCCTTTGGTCCTCATTTTGAAAAACACTTCAAATTCTTGTCCTATGGTTAAATATTAGAAAGAGCATTCCTTGTGAAGATGGGGCAAACAGTAAAGTATAACTTTACCTACATTTTTAAACAAATTACAAGTGAATGATTTCAAGTTAGATACCTTCCCCACCTTGCCCTGCAACAAAAACTATCAGTTGTTTTTTTTTTAACCAATAATGTACAAATGATGAGCATTTTTCTATGATGAGATTTTAACCATTATTCAGGGTGACCTTTTATTTTAAAATCCTTTTTTAACTAATAAGATTTACTGTGTATATTTTATACAGAATTGCATTACAAATGTTTTTAATTGTGTTGTTTTTTGCAGTCTTTTAAGTGCCATGCCAGTTCTTTTTGTGTTATATAGAAGTTCTCTCAAAATACTCACCAGGGGAATAAGACAGTGGTCAGTCAGAATGGTTGGTGTATTTGTGTTCTAGGAAATAATTTATTTTGCATAAGCATGTGGCCAGATCATTTTATGCATATGCAGCCTGGATTGGATATCAGGTATTATGCTTGTTCTGTGCTGGTACAATTACTTTATCAGTTTGTTTTGTTTTGACTTTTGTCATGTAGAGTACTGCCTTGGTCATCATAATGTAATCTGTATTTGTGTACCTTTTTTTTTTTTTTACATTAAAAACTTTAAAACATAAAAAAATAAAGTAAATTGGTAGTTATTGGCATACATCTTAAAGTTTAATTAGATGCAGATCAAACATTTAGAGGACCTTGTAGGTCATCCTTTTTACTACATGCCAAAGAAATCAGAATCGACCACTGAATTTTGCATTGTAGATGTAGCTGTTGACTTTTTGGAAGAGCAAACCTGATTTGAGGGGCTGTTTTGAGAGAGAAGAGGAAGGCAGAGTTGTAGGCATTGAGGACAGGCCAGTCAGGAAAGAGAGATGAAGTAGTTGGTGCATAGGGCACAGGCTGGGGAGAATGTGCACCATATAGGCTGTTCATGTGTTTGGTTCCTCTGAGACGGGAACCTACTGATTCAGGAACCAGGGAAGCAGTGTTAGCATCCTGTCCCCAGGAGACAAGGGAGTGGTATGAACCAGTAGAGGAACTGGCCATGGCAGGATACACATGGGATTTTATTTATTTCATGTCAGAGTGTCCAAGACAAGAGGAGAATGGGAGATGACCTAGACCCTATGACATATGTCCTCTCAGCTCCTGTGCACAGATCATTTTCCCTGGCCATGGTTTCTGTCTATAGCCATTTTGACTTGCTAGACTTCCCCTGCCCATTTCTAAACTGCATCCACAGTTAGGACAACTTGGTCATCACCAGGGAGAGGATGGAGCCTGGCCCTGCAGAGGGACCTGGTATGGGGCTTCTTCAGGGAATTTCCCAGTCTCTGGAGTCTTTCTTCTCTTCCTTCAACTGCTGTATTTCTCTATCACTCTGTCCTGCTTGTGACCTTACTGACCTCACTGAAGTTAGTTCACATTACCTTTTGGCTCCTGGGTTGCCTTCATGAGGAGAGGGAGTGATAGGCACTCACAGATTTTCCTGAGGTCTGCCGGCACACCGTGTCCAGTCTTGCTGCCTTCCCTGCTCCTACTCAGTCAGCCACAGCCAGGACAGTAGAGACCTCAGGACAGTGGATGCTTGGGGCCCTCTCACCCCAGGGCTGGCCAGGGCAGGTCTCAGGAGGGGATGAGGGGCCAGGGGGTCCTGGTTGGCTAGTTATTGGACTGTAATGATTGTATGTGTTCAGGAATAATGGCATCTAGGTGAGTACACTTTATTTTATAAGCTTTTTAACCCTCAATTTAACTTTCTGCTTCTTTTGTATTTGTTTGATTCTATTTATAACAACATAAACTCTTAGCAGATATTTGTGGAATGAATGCATGAATGACTTGAAATGATAGATAAGAATCATAAATTTTTCTTGATTACATACAAATTTAATTTAATTTTTGCATTTTTGATTCAAAAAGAAAATGTCTATACTTCAAAAACTTCTTTACACTTTTGGCAAAACCCTGACAGGCAGGTCTCACCTAACTAAAGGGTAGATTCTGAGTTCTGCTTCTGGGATGTAAAGTTACTTTAGAATTTCAAAACATTTTATTTAATATAAGTATATTGAGGATAATTATATAGAGTATTATTATTCTTTGAAGCTCAAATGCACAATTGCTACCCATTTAATAAATATCTCAAGACTGGATGAAATTCATTTATGATTACGCAGGATTATAAACCCAAAACTATAGGGCTAAGCAAATGGAGGGAAACAAGAATGCTACTTTTTGACATAAAGATTTGTCCTTCTATGAACCTCCTCTTCTTCTGAGCCTGGAAACCTGCAAATGGAGAATAGTAATACTCTATAATCCTGGCAGGGTGAGAGAGGGACAAATGCCTGGATAGGTGGGATGGAGAAGAGGATCTGGGGGACTAAGTGTAAAGCAGGATTATTTGTAGTCCACTGTGTCAATTTTTAGATTTCTCTAGAACTGATAAGAAATGTGAGTGCTGTAGGGAGAGCTGGAGTACTTCCATTTAAAGAGCAGCTTGTTGGACAGGGAGACCTGGGAGTTGCAGGGGGAAGGGTGGCCACTGCTCACTTTGAGAAGTGGGGCTGCTGTACACAGAGCTCACCTGAGCAGGGATGAGCTCCTAGACAGGCTGTGGTGAGAGTCAATGGCTTGCTCTTCTGATGGGAGAGGACAGGCCTGCTGAAGGAGTGAGTTTCCGAGGCTCTGGAGACCAGGGTGCTTGGGGGTGCCAGCACATCTTCCTGGGTCTTGCCCGGGACCCTTGGGTGCACTTCTCTGGAGGCACTCTGCTGCAATGAGGTGACTCTGCATCTCTTCCAGTATTTTCTGAGCCACCTCCTGGGCATCCAGCTTGGGGCAGCCATCCTCCTGGGACTTTATTGTGCTCTCTGGATTCTTGCTGGACTGGTCCAACTGGCCCATGTCTGAGCTTGTCAGCTTCCTGACCTTTGGGAAGGACGAGTTGGGGCTGGGGATCAGGGTCATCTTCACTGGAGAATTGGGAGTGCTAATTCTCTCCTTGGAGCTGACCAAGACCTTCAACCCTACAGCTGTGCCCCAAAGGGCTGCTTGGGGTAAGAGGAGAAGCACACCTCCCTGCCCTCTGGGTAGAGTGCCAGGGCTAGGTGCTGATGATGGAGAAGCTCTATTCCTCCTCATCTTTGCTACCCATGGGGCAGACCTGGAGGGACAGCTGGCTCCTTGACAGGGTAGCTCACCTGGCATAAGCATGGTTGGGCCTTTTGTAGTCCTGTCTCCCTGGGGCCTCAGCCTTCTGAGCCACAACCCTCTGAGCCACACCTGGACCTGGAGACTAAGCTCATGGAGGAGGGGATGGAGCTCAGGCTGAGCACAAGGCACAGGTACTCCATGGACAGTTAAAATGTTACATGGTTTCCATTTTTCTTTCAACATTACAATCATCCTTGGAAAGCTAACAGGAAATTATGCAAATACTACTTATGTACAAGTGAAATTCATGTTACAATCCTGAAAAGCAAAAGCACCACTGCTCCTCAGCTACCTCTCCCCTGCACTTGCAGGACCACCAGTAGGCCCGCACTTTCAGGCCCAGCATTCACCCTCAGTCCTGGGGTGGGGCACCCCCTGCTGTCACTGCTTCCTCTTGTCCATGTGAGGTTTGAACATGAGATGCCCATGGGATGCAGTCCTCCTCCCTCTAACCTGCATGCGCCTGGGTGTTTCCATGCATCATGGCATCTCCACACTGACTTTTCCCTGCACTCCACTCTTGTCACCTGCGCAGTACAGAGTGGGTCCAAGCTATAGTCACCAATTCCTCCTGCCGCTTTCCTGACCAGCAACAACAGGGCATCCCTGGCCCTCTTCCTGCTGTGAGGCACGTTCTCCAGCAGAGGCTGTGGGTTCTAGCACCTGCACAGCATGCCCACATAGCAGCCAGCACTGGCTCTGCAGACCTGGAGAGCACACTCCAGCCAGGTGCACCTGCCATGTCTGGGCACCTGCTCCTGCCAGGCCTGTGGGCCTTCCTTGCCCCATGGAGGGACAGGCCTGTCCTGTCACCATGTTCTGAGGGCTCCATGGCACCCTCTCCCCTGATCCTGCTTTTCCTATGGCATGTGTTAGCCCCTCAGGCCTGCTACCTATATTTCAGTTGTCTGGCTCCCACGGGTTCGAGTTCCATGAGAGAAGAGGTTTTTGTTTATTGCCTCTTTTTTGCACAGTGCTGTGATGGACTGTTCTTCCACTGAATGCAGCTGTGCTCATTGCTCTTAAACAGTCCCTAAAACAAACATGAAAAAGTCTCGTCACTTCTCTCCCATTTCCCAAAATGCAGCTAGGAGGAGTGTGACAGGACCTCAGAGAAGGGTCTTACCAAAGAGAGACAGCAGTGACTGCAGGGTGAAGTGCGTGGTGCACCAGTTGGCCTGCTTCCCAGTCTTCAGGATGACTTCCTCCTGCCCAACCTCATAGAGATAGAACCCTGGAGAAACGGATGCATAGAGCTGTGTCCTCAGGGAGGTTCATATGCTGGACAGGACAGAGCTGGTACCAATGTACTGCTTCACACCGGTGGGGTGTGTCTGAGGGCGACTGAGGCCTCCCTATCCCTGTCTCTGAGAAGGTTCCTGCTGCTGAGTGTGGAGCTGCTGCCTACCCTCTGCTTTCTCTCACAGAGCTCTGGTCACCTCCTGCTTTGAATCAGGCTCTTGAGCACTGAGGTCAGGACTTAATGAGGCTTCTAAACATTTTGATCTTTTCTGTTCTTTCACAAAAAAACAGTCTACTTAGACTATCTAGAAAAAAACATGGGATACTTCACTCAGCATTGGGGCCCATATTTAAAGTTGGTGCTCAGGAAGGTGGAGGTTACTCCTGGGCAAGGACAGGGTCCTCACACGGGCTTCTTGTCTGTTAGCTCTGATCTTCCTGCTGAGCCACCCCACAGGGAGTTCAATCTCATGCCAAAGCCCAGGGCTCTACTCCCCAACCCCCACAATCCTAAGAAGACCCAGAGCAGCACAACTGCTGTTATGGAGCTTCCTGAGCATGAGGCTGACTGCTCAGCTGTTGACACTGCAGAGAGACAATTTCAAGAGCCATTACAGCAGGTGCAGTGGCACATACCGGGAGTCCCAGGTACTTGGGAGACAGCAAGAACACAAGTCCACCATTTCAAGGACATCTTAAGCAACAGAGAAAGACCATTCTCTTAGGCATTCAACAAGGTCCTCTCCTGTCCCTAGGAAGATGCCAAACTCAGACATGTGGTCTATGACTATTCACAGACAGGGACCAACATGCAGGATGAAGGGCCTGCAGGACTTGAGCATTGCATACCTTGACCAGCCTTCCCTGGAAGATCACATAGCTCCACCTAAAACCCTCATGAGGATTTGTACTGAGCCCCCAGGGGAAAGGGCATCTAGGATCCTATGCCCTGTCCTCTGATCTGGCAATGTTAAAGTGGCAGTGTTCTATACACAACATGGCCACTGTCTGAAGTCTGTGATTCAGGACTGCACAGCCCCCTGAGGGGAAATCTCTTCCTGTTTTGTTCTTCCTCAAGGATCCTTACACTGGTCTGACACCACTTTTGCCTTTGGACCAACGTTCCCTGGAAGAGTCACTGGGTATTCTGGTCACCATGGGATATTGTCCTTTCTGAACTGGAGAACAAATAATCCCTGAAAGCAACAGGAAGGTCTCAGGGAGTTCAATCAGCATTTTAAAATGAGTAATCAGTTATATAAATGTAACATTTCCATTTCTAAAACCTCTACGTTTACCCAAGCATCTGAATTCATTACTCCCATAGAATGGTGTCCACCCACCAACACCCTGTGTAGGACCAGCAGAACACTGTTCTGGATGTTCTGGCATCTAGTGTTACAGGTAAGGAGTGGAGCACAGAAGGCTGGGGGCTCAGGCCACCTGGACCTGTAGAACCATAAACTCCTCCTTTACTGGAAAGGCGTGGTGACCTCTCCTGGCCCACAGACCTGTACCACGGTCTATGACCTGTCACACAGGTGAAGAGAACTCTCCAGGCCTGGGCCTGACTTTTCTCAATCTTGCCTCTGATACCTGCTGACTACATCTGTGTTTATCTAAATTCACCAGATTTACCTTATTTACTTCAGGAGACTTTTTTTTCCCCAGTACTGGGGATTGAACTCAGGGACACTCAACCACTGAGCCACATCCTCAGTCCTATATTTTATTTAGAGACAGGGTCTCAGTTGCTTGGTGCCTTGCTATTGCTGAGTCTGGCTTTGAACTCACAATCCTCCTGACTCAGCCTTCCAAGCCACTGGGATTGCAGGTGTGCCCCACCATGCCTAGCCAGGAGACTATGTTTTAAATGCACAGAAAAAAAAGCAAGTAGCACAACTTGTGAAGGCTGCTGGTGTCATAAGGGAGACTGGAAGCCCTGGGTCCCCTTCATCCTTGAAAGAAACCATGTATCTGAAAACACAGAGCCAACCCCATGTTGAGGAGAGCTGACAGTGTCATCTAGAAAACAGGATAGAAAATAGAAAAGAGGCCCAGTACTGAGTGCCCAGGTTCACAGGCAGGAAGAAAATTCCCCCTTCAGGACCTCAGTGTCCTGATAGCTGGTATCTTTGGCAGTGAGGTCAGCCTCTCCCTGCCTTCTCCACCATGGACTGCCTACTCTCTGCTGCCCCCATGCCAGCCCCTGTTCTGCTACCTGGCTATTCCCCCTGCCTGGGTCTTTCTGTCAACACCCTGTGTCTCTCTGAGGCCTTCCCTGAACCCTGCCCACCTCCAGCCAGTCACTAAGTGCTGATGTGTCCCTTCAACTGCAGGTGCTCTGGGACACAGTTCTGATTGGGTCTGCCTGCCCCCTTCTGCAGAGGGATGGCACCAGGAGGGCAGGGCAGCTGTTCTTTTGCTCACAGCCACATCTCAGGAACTGGAACACTGCCCTGCACACAGCAGGTGTTCAAGAGAAAGTTGTGGAGTGCAGGATCCCAGGCAAGTCACCAGGCACTTGGTGGGATTGTGGGAGGAAGACCCAGGGACTCTCGGGGCCCATCAGCAGATGTACCTGCTGTAAATAAGCTGCCATAGAGTCAGGAACTGGCCAGCTATGTTAGGGAGAAGAGCCACAGTGAGCTTCCTGTACTGAACAAGGGCCTGAAGGTGCAGCACTAGCTTACTTGGTCCCAGAAGGGTGTCTCAGTAAGTCTTACTTCCTCCTAGCTCCCAGCAGCCAGTGATAGACAACACTGTAGCCACTGGTCTGGCAATGTGATTATAAGTTTTCTTTAGCTGCTCATCCTGGGTGACTCTACAATGACTGGAACCCAGCAGGTTCCTAGTAAGGTGATGTGGACAGAGGAGATAGGTGATGTCATAATTCAGGGAAAGTTGACAAAGCTGGAGGATGGCCTGGGAATCATGTGGTAGCAGCAGAGTCTCTACACTATAAAGCATCATCTAAGAAAGCACTGAAGTAAGACCTCTAAGAGCCTCCCCAACAGAACCTGGAGGAGAAGCAAGTTAGTCAGGATTGCTGTGTCCTATGGAGTGCTGCCAGGAATTTGTGGCATCTTGGGAGCTACCACAGGTGAATAGTGATAGAGATCTGAATGGGAACTGGTGCAAAGTTCTGCTCTTTCTCACCAGTCTGGAGCTGCACCAGCACCTGGTGGAGCTGAGTGAGGGAGATAGACATGAGCACCTGGCATACCCAGCCTCTTCACCTCAAGTCCCTGAGTTGTCCTTTTCTGCTGTCATTGTCACGATCCTCTTGCCAAGTGTGTGTGCAGTGTTTTATGTTCTTCTTAATGTGCCTTCCTGCTTAGCACCTGCTGTCTTCTGGAAGGCAGCAGGACCCAAGTACATGGGGACAAAGATCACATGGCCTCCTGGCACCTGGCTCTACTCCAGTCTCTCATCCCCCATCACACACAAAATTCACACACAGAAGAGGCCACAGGAAAGGAAGGCCAGGTTAGGGGACTGGTGATCTCCTTATTTACTCATGCATTTCATTAAAACCATCTTCAGGAAATTGAAGTTCATGGTGAAAGGAGTATCTTGGTTCCCCAGCACTCAGGGAAGAGAACATGGTCCACTCGAGAGTCCTGTGGTCCAGGCTCTCATCTGTCTGTGATCTCTACTTCCTGTGTGTCCCCAGTATCAAAGTTCCTTCTACCCCTGCTGCTTTAGTTGAACTTAAAAGGTTAAATCAAGGGCATAGAGGGGTGGAGCAGGAAAGGGCAGGGGCAGCAGAGGAGGGGAGCCAGGGCAGCAGTACTGGCCTCAACTGAGTTCCCAAGAGCCAAGCAGTAGTGCAGCAGCTGGAGAACCCGGGTGGGGTGGGAAGGCAGAGGCTCCCCTGAGAACATTTGCTACTTAAAATCACACTCATCATTCCCACCATAATTTTAACAAACTTCAACCAGCAGATTATAAGAAAAGGAGAGACGAGAGAGAGAGAGAGAGAGAGAGAGAGAGAGAGAAAGAGAGCCAAGCACAGGCTATTTGCACAAGGAGCACATGCTGCCACAGGAGGCCCCAGCTGAGGAAGAGGAAGAACAGTGAAGATAAGCATGCCCAGGTCAGGGCCCTGGGGCAGGGCATGCTGCACTGAGGGGTTCCAGAGGGTTCCCTAGGGGCTCAGGAGACCTCCCTGTGGCCCCAGGCTTCCCCTGAAATCATAGAATGTGATGACTGGCTTGTATGAACCCCACACGCCCTCGGTGTGAGTCTAGGTCTAGCTCTCCCTTTCTGTGGTGCACAGGCTGTTAGGCCTCTGGAATTCTGGGAGTCATGACATGAAGTGTTCTGGAAGTGCCTTCCTGGAGCTATTCATAAGCAGATGGAACACCTTCCTACAAAACGGGCAGGGACTGAAGGGAGTGACCCATGGGCATCTTCATGTTCAAATCCTGGCCTGGAACAGCCCCAGGTCAGAGGAGGCTCCAGCCCTACTGAGAACCCTAGAGCTTGCTCCAGACAGGACAGCTTCATTTCCACATAGAAGTGTTTCTGCTGAAAGTGAGCTGCTGGCAGGATCTCTGGTACAGTGCTGACTGTTCTCTCAAATGATTACACTTCAAATGGACCAGAAAAACTATTCTGTGCTGTTCAAAGTCTGCTCCCCCACCCAGAAGCCCACACATGCTGTCTCCCTGGGCTAATTCTAGGCATCACTGGCCAGAAGGAGAGTGAGTGGGCACAGAGACACTCAAGGCTAAGTTGGGAAGGACCTACATGATGTTAAGAATTGGACTCATCCAAATCCCTGAGTTAGATCTGCATCATGCTCAGAGCAAGCACTAAAGTAAAAATTGCTAAGCAGGTTTGACTGACTCATTGCACTGCCTTGGTGGCTGTTTAGTTTTAGGCATGAAACATACTTTAATCAAAGCACCTGTGTCCGTCATGTGGGCTGGAGATGGTGGCTGGAGATGGTGGCTATGACACTTGTCAATCAAATGAAAGAGTTGGGGTGGGCTGACAGGGTGCAGGAGAGCACTGAATGGCTAGTTCAGGAACTGCCCTACACTACAAATGACAGGCTCTGAGAGTGTCATCGGAGGCGCTCTGTGCTATGATGCTATTAGGACCTACCCTTGCAGGGCCAGCCTGTGCCTTTCCCTACTGATCATTCAGAAAAGAGCAATGAGACTGCATGACTTGTAGGTCCTGTCTGGGGGTCAAATCACACTTTCTGCCTCAACTTGGCTCAGCCATCTTGGATCCACTTACCCAGCTGATTGGCTGCTCATTTGTCTCTGAGGCTGTGATGAATTTGTAGGTTTGGAGGGCAGGGTTGGGCAGACTTACACCAAGATAAGGGGCAGGAGATATCCAGTGGGGCCTCTGAAAACACAGTCCTGCCACCTTCCAGGGGAGAGAGTCCCAATGCTCAGCATTGGTGGCATTTTTCAAGCTTGGACCTAAAAGAAATGTGTCCACATATGACTTGGAGAGAGTGGTCTCTGAGGAAGCCTGACCCTGCCACAGCCCTCCAGGTGTAGTCACAGTTCCAGCAGCCTGTTTCACTCTGGCTGCCTGCAGCTTTGTCAGAACCATGGCTGCCAGTGACAGTATGAGTTGGAACTAATGCCTGCCCAGTACTACCTCATGTCATCCCAGAAGAGGCCAAGCTGGGTTGGGACTGCTTAGCATGGACTCTGCTTCATAAAGATAGGATCCATTGGGTGAACAGACCATGTCTGGACCATATCAGTAGCAGGAGCTGGGTCAGGGACTTTTATCATTTCTCAGAATGACTTGACCCTCCTAGCTGTGGGTCCCAGCTTCCCCAAGAACATAGGGACCATGGTTTCCCTCCTCAGCCCCTCTGTTCACCAGGGTCTGACAGTCCTTCACCAGGAGGTTGTTGCTGCACTTCTGGAGCCGGTCATCCAGGTCGGAGGTTAGGAAGAAGACAGCTGCCTGGAGACTACTAGCTGGGGGCGTCCAGTCAGAAACACACAGTGGTGAGGAAGGCCTGCCAGCTGGGGATGCTGCCCTCTTTTCTCTATATACTCTGTTGCAAGGTATACATGGTGTTGCACTTCCCATTTTGGATACACTGCAGGGACTTCTCCACCTGGCAGGACAAGAGGGAGAATCAGAGACCTGAACAGGCCTGGATTCTCTCTGTGTGTCTCTGAGGGAACATGGAGCCCCCAGGGTGAAGCCAGTGCAGGGCTGACTGCTGCAAACTGGGTGGCACATGGGGCCAGTCCAGAGGATATGATGCCAGGTGTTGGACAGTCATTTTGCAAGGGTGGTGGAGATCAGAGATCATGAGAGCAGCTGGACAGAATACAATGAAAGTTTTTGTCCCCTTCCTAGGCTGTGTCCCATCCTTTCTGTCCCTGGTTGTCCTCCATAGACTCTAGAGCAATTTACCTGAAAGGAGGTCTCAGGCTAGGTGCTGCCCAGACCATGTAACAGCACACCCCCTAAAGGTAAGACCTAAGACCCTCCAAGACCTCTTTGCTGTCCTCAGCCCACCCCACCCCACCAGGCAGCACCCATCATGAACATGGCTGGCATATCCCTCCTTCCCCAACTTGCAACTTGGCACCCCCTCAGCACAAACCACTGTCCCACAGACCTGTAGCCCACCCCTGGAATTGCCCTCCTGTGTGCAGGCCTCAACACGGTCTGGCCCTCAGATTCTCCAGCAGCTGCCTTCCTCATCCTCTGCTCATGAACATGCCAGACATGCCTCACCCCCACTATCCCTGGTAGGCACTCCAGGGGACACCTCTGTCTACCCTGAGGCTTGATTGACATCCCTGGTGGGGTCAACAAGTTGCTCAAAATGCCCCTGAGGTTTTTCTAAGAGTGAAACACTTAGATGCCCAGACTCAGATGTCCCAGGCAGGATGCAGCATGCTCACATCAGCCAGAAGAAAGCAGGCACTTCTGGGCAGCTGTGCCCTGACTGTCCCATGGGCTGGAAGGAGCATTGGGGTAGTTGGAAGAAGGTAGGATGGAACAGGCTTGACCGTGGCCACCACACCCTCAGGAGACAAAACTAAGGAAGAGGAGGAAAGCTGAGTGTCCCTGGTGGGGGTACCAAAGGCACATGAGCAGCTGAGGCCCAGCCTGCTGAGAATGCTCCTGAGTGTGAAGGGCAGTTCTACCACCTAGGAAAACCAGACTGGGAGAAGGAACCAGGAAGGAAAAACTTTGGGGGTGACAGAGACCTAAGAAGTGACCTGGACTGAGCAACTGAAAGCCTCTGCACAGCGTCCAGACACAGCTGGTGACAGTGGAGATCATTTCCCAAAACCCTCAAGGAGTGTGAGCACATCTGCTTGCATCAGATGTCCCTGGGTGCCATGGTCCACAGCACATTAGTCACACCCCATTCCTGCCAGGCCAAAGAAAAACTTCAGGCAGACCCTAAGCTGGAGAAATGTGCATGACTCATCCATCAGGAGACCAAGGCCCCAAGAGTGCATAGGCCCAGCACATGGGGTGTAGGACTCCTGCCTAGGCCCTCCCTATGGGACAAGGAGTTTGCATGAACCCACACACCTGGAATGCAGGCCCTGCATGGGACCTCATGGGATCCTCCCTCTCAAGCCTGGGTGGAGTGATGGAGCATGCAGCTCCTGGCCTGCATGGTGATAATGGGGCCGCTGTTTGCTTCAGGTTCAGAAAGTGTGGATATGGCATAGCTATGAACCCATGCCACTTAAGTCCCCAGGGTTGGACAGGGCTACTCCTGTTGGCACAGTTCTGTAAGGGGGTTAAGAAAGCTAAATGATTGGTAGGATGGGACAAGTTTTATGTCACTGTTTCTTGACTTCTGTTCACACCACTGGGACTCTGCAGATACTGGGACAGCCAGAGGCACAATCAGGCACCATCCATATAAGTGTAGGGAGAGACCACTGTCATCCAATTGTGTCTGTGGGCTACAACAGCCATACTATGTTCCAGGTGCTCACATTTTTTCAAATCTTTATAATGAACTTGCAACATTAATTTCATCAACACCTTCTATGTGTGGAACCTGAGCTCAGAGAACCAGAATGACTTCCTTGAAGCCACAGGGAAAGAGTAGGGTGTGGGTCACTGTCCTCAACTGCCCACCTCCCAAGGTCTTGGCATGGAATGGACCATTCACAGGTGGTCCCACAGCCACCTGTGGAACCCCACACATAGTGCCAACTGCCCACCTCCCAGTGCTAGGGAAACTCCAGTCTCTCCCCTTCTGCATTCCTAGTGTTCCATGGCTGGCAACTCACTCAGGTGTTCCTGTGCCTCTTACCAGGTGCAGGAACACTCACAGGCTCCTATGCAGGCTCCAGATGCTGCAGGATCTCTGGGAGGGTCTATTTAGCTTAACTTCACTCCCAATGAGCATGAACCCTGTGGAGGGTACAGGGGGCACCTGAGGCTGGAGCCTCCCAGTTAGCACACCAGAGAGCTGGCTCGGGCAGGACATGCAGCTCACAGGGGGTACTGCAGTACACTGTCCTCTTCCTTTCAGTAACAAATGCTGTCCAGTCATTCAGGGAAGTGGGATCTGTCAACTTGCACTGAGTGGAGCTGGGCAGGCACCTCCTGAGGAATGACTGGCCTTGCTTTCCCTGAGGTTCTTCTGTGTCTTCTGTCCCTAGGCACATGGGAGGGAACACCCAGGGAGGGAGGAGGCACCCCTCCATTTCCAAGAGTGAGCCAACAGCCTGTCCAGGAAGCACCAAATCCTGTCCAAGGAGCACATAAAGCCACATCCCTCTGCCCCTGAGCCCCAGGCTCCTCCACACCCCATCTGTGAGCAGGTCCCAGAGAAGCAGTGTCCTGAGCCCCTGAGCAGCTTCAGGAGTGGCTTGCCTCTGGCCATAAAGGGAAGGGTTTTCCAAGAGAAGAAGTATTTTTAACGTTAACAAGGCAACATCATTAAAAATCATTTGCAGATATTGATGGTCCAGCTATAAAAGTGAAGGGGAGAGCAAATAAAGAGGAAACCAAAGAGAATGGTGTACAGCAAGAAGTCGCTCCCATGGAAAGCCAATTCAGCTTTAGTGTCTATTCCAGGGAGGTATCAGGTTACATTAGTGCAGTTAAAGTGGTGCATGTGCAGATTCATATAACTCACTTGCTTCTCAGAGTCCTCCAGTAACATTTTTAAAATATAATGTCTCCAGGCCTCAAGGACAGAGGAGTTGCAGAATGTTTGTAAGCAAGACAAACAGAAGGCCTTTATTGTCCTGAAAAGTTTGCTCACTCAAAGGACTTACACTCCTTTGTACTTTCTCATGATCTGAATCTCTATAACTCCCCATTTTGTTTTGTATTGTGTGATCTTTGAATTTCCATGACTTGTTTTATCTTTAAGGAATGTGGAGGAACATTGTCAAATATAAGCACAGCATAACAAGGCAAGTGTCAGTAAATATCCTCCAATGAAAAGCTGTTTGATCCATATAAAATTTGGTAGTCATGAGGTTAAATCCCAACCTACATCATCTTGTTACACCTTTTTTATAATGTCTTTGAGATGATGCAATTCCTTTTGAATGGGGTTACTGTTATCAGTTAAATTGAAACAACACATATTATTAAATTCATGGCATTTCTTATGATGTAATAACAGGAAATAATCAATAGCAGCCCTATTGTCAGGTATAGCTTGATTGATATAAATTTTAGAAGAGTTAACAATTTCTTCTAAGTGGACACAAATATTATAATGAGTGTGGGAAATCAAAGATAGAACATTTTTCTATACAGGGACGCCACCAACAGGGATACAACAGAGAAATAACACAAAAATAGACAAGATAGTTGTGGAATTTTGGGAAATTTTTGCAAAGAGAGATGTAGCCACAATTTCTGGGGTACATTTGAAAACCATCTAGGATAGCAATTGTTGAGCAGATGTTGTTAAACTCTTTATATCCCCCCCAAGTCACTACATGATTAGAAGACTGGCGACCCCTTGGGCCTCTTGGGCCTCTTGTTCTTATTGGAGTTTCCTTCATTGAATCAGGGTATTCTTCATCTAGAATCAAATTGATTTGGGAAGGGGATTGTGAAGTCCTTGATGCCAACTCATGATGATTGGTGAGTCTCACACACCTGGTAGGAATCCAGACAGAACCTGTAGGAGTAAGAATAGCAGCATACCCCCTTCCCCATGTAATTAAAGAGACAGGGTCTTGCCATGAAGCGTTTGGTGGGATCCGGATTTTACATAAATCTTTGGTAGTGTTTTCTTAGGGGTGAGGTGTCTATCCAAGGCAGAGGAGAGTGATGTGTATTATCTTCATATTGTACAGTAAGAGCATTTATTGGGAACAAGGCAATATTGAGAGCATTAATAACATGATCCAGGCTAGGTTTCATTTTTTGTTTTTGTTTTAAAAGGCACATTTTATGCACATGGAGGGCACATTCAACTAAGGCCTGTCTGGTATGATTGTGGTGAATTACATGGGTTAAAATTATATTCCATTGATCACAAATTGAGCAAATGTGCTGCAAGTAAAAGCAGGGGTATTGTCAATTTTTAAGTGATGAGGTTTACCCATGGTGCAATGCAGAGAAGCAAATGAGAGGTACAGGCCTCTCATGAGACCTTCTCTGAAAAATGTGCACTAGCCTATACAATGCCTGAGGATGTATCTGTGGTAAGAAGTAGGAAAGATTGGGAGTGGAAGGGAGGAAAATGAGTTATGTCCATCTTCCAAAGTGTATTAGAATGTAAGCCACTAAGGTTCAAGTTTTCCGAAGTAGGGGAATGAAAGGGTTTCAATGAGAGCAATTATTAACAATGAAAAAGGCCTGTCCAGAAGAAATAGAAAAGGTTTTCATTAAAGATCAAGCATTTTGATGAAAATACTTGTGTGATTCCACAGTGTCTGAAAAGAGAGAATAAAGTGATTTTATAGCAGCATCACCATGAATGTTTCCTTCAGTGAGTGGTACAGGAATTTGAGTGTAGCTACATACATGAGCAATAAATATTGGAGCTGTATGATCCTGTAAAAGAGATTACTGAGTGATAAACGGGGATAACAAATTTGAGTCCAAATGAGGAGACAAAATTGCAGAGAAAATATGAGGCATCAGTTTGGCTATATACTGAGAGTTTGTAACCATGTTTAAGGCAGTGGAAAACATATAAATAGCCAAACTAATTGCAACTTATTCTGCTCACTGAAGACAAGCTTGAGCCAATGTGTAATAATCAGTCCATTTTTTTTATCAGTGAATATAGATACTACACCCTGTTGTATTCCTCTGTCAGTATAGACAGTAATTGCATTGGAAAGTGGAATAGATGAGATTATAGAAGAAACAAGAGAGACTTGACACAATAAGGAAAGGCATTCATCCAGAGGTGCATTGAAAGCAACAGGAGCTGAAAATCAGTCAAGACAGATTGATAATATGAAGAAAATTGTACATATTGTAAATGTAAAGTCTTTTCATAAGTAAGATAAAGTACATGAACAACTGTTGCTGTAAGTAATAAAATATGTTTGCAACCATCTGAGATCAACTGAGCATACACATCAGCATAAGGGAGAACATTTCTTCCTGAAAATTGAGGAGAATATAACCACTGTATAATATACAAGCCTTGTTATGACTGCCATGGCTCACAGATGCAGGCTGTTGCAGGGAGCTGAGGGAAGCTCTGCACAGCACCTGTCAATCCTACCCCTACTGTGGCCATGTCACAAGTCACTCCCTCACTCCCCAAGCTCTTCAAGCCTCTGGGCAGCCCACTCAGTGTACACACCTCGAGTCACCCAGTGCTGGCAGGGCCTTCCACTTGGCAGGAAGACCCATGCCCTATACCTCCTCCAGGATGAGCAGGGAAGGACCACATCACCACTGCAGCCACCCAGTGTGAGCACAGAGGACACCAAGTTTCTGAGGGGGTGCGTTGTTGTGAGAAATAGACTGGTTGAGAGTCAGGAAGCAACACTCAGAGAGAACTCCAAACTTCATTTTACACTGCAGGCCTAGAGGCAAAAAACATCTCAAATTCTGAGCCCTGATCCACAGTTTCTCACAATATTTATTTGATGTCATATTAGACCCATCCTATTGGTGGGGCTTTTTTCCTCTTAAAAAAAAAAAAAAATTCTGATAAAGCAGCTGAAGGCTTCATGCATGGTCTCTATCATAAAGCATGCTCACAGAAACAGACAAGAGGAAAAAAGTTTCACAGGCATCTGTAACATTTCAAGAGGTAGTAGTGAGACACTTAGGGCAGTTATTTACAATCCAAAATGTAGCAACCCATGGTTAATTGAGCTTCCTGGAGAAAAGCTGAGAGAGGGGACAAGAAATGACTCCCTTCCCTGGGCATTCGTTTATTTTTTTTTTAATTTTTTAAAAATTTTATTGGTTCTAATTAGTTGTACATGTCATTAGAATCCATTTATACATGTGGAAAGATCATACGTACATAAGTGTAATCTCTCATTTTTCTGATTATACATATTTCAGGATCACATCAGTTAGGCAGTCATACATGTACCTAAGGAATGTCTGTTTCACTCTACTATCATTACTTACCCCAAACCTGTTACCCTCCCTTCACTCCCCTCTACCTAATGTAAAGCAACTCTATTCTTTGAAATTTCCCCTTGTTATAAATTAGCTTCCACATATTAGAGAAAACATTTGGTCTTTGATTTTGGGGGTTTGCATTATTTCCTTTAGCTTGATATTCTCTAACTCCATCCATTTAACAGCAAATGCCAGAATTTCATTCTTCTTTAAATCTGAGTAATATTCCATTGTGTGTGTGTGTGTGTGTGTGTGTGTGTATCATTTTCTTTATCCATTCATCTGTTGACGGGCATCTAGGTTGGCTTCATAGTTTAGCTTTTGTGAAGTGAGCTGCTATAAACATTGATGTGGCTGTGTCACTGTGGTATGTCGATTGTAAGTCTTTTGGGAATAAACTGAGGAGTGGGATGATTGGGTCAAACAGTGAATTCCATTGCTGAATTCTAAGTTTCCTGAGGAATCTCCATACTGCTTTCCATAATGATTGCATCAATTTGTAGTTTCATTAGCAATGTATGAGTGTGCCTTTTTTCCCCACACCCTCGGCAACTTTGATTGTTGGTTTTATTATTTATAATTGCCATTTTTATTGAAGAGTGATGAAATCTTAAAGTTGTTTTGATTTGCATTTTGATTTTATATCTTCTTCTGTGAAGTGTCTGTTCAGTTCCTGAGCCCATTTATTGATTGAGTTATTTTATTGGTGTTAAATTTTTTGAGTTCTTTATACATCCTAGAGATTAATGGATTATCTGAGGTGTATGTGGTAAAGATTTTTCTCCCAATCTGTAGGCTCTTTCTTCACAATACTGATTGTTTCTTTGGCCAAGAAGAAATTTTTACTTTGAGTCCATCCCACTTACTGATTCTTGATTTAACATCTTGCACTTTAGGGGTCTTGTTAACGATGTCAGGCCAACATGGTGAAGATTTGGGCCTACTTTTTCTTCTAGTAGTCAGGGTGTGTGTTCTAAGGCCTAAGTCTTTGATACACACTGAGTTGAATTTACTGCAGGATGAGAGATAAGCATTTAATTTCATTTTGTTACATGTGGCTTTCCATTTTTCCCAGCACTATTTGTTGAATAAGTTCTTTTCTCCAGTGAATGTTTTCAGCAACTTTGTTTAATATGAGATACCTGTATCTATGCGGACTTCTCTCAGTGTCTTCTATTCTGTACCCTTGGTCTACATGTCTGTTTTGGTGCCAATACCATGCTGTTTTTATTACTGTAGCTCTGGAGTATAGTTTGAGTTCTGGTATTGTGATGACTCTTGATTCATTTTTATTGGTAAGGATTGCTTTGGCTATTCAAGGTCTCTTGTTTTTCCAAATGAATTTCATGATTTCTTTTTCTAGGTCTATAAAGAGTCATTGCATTTTAATATGTCACATTATATTTTTAAAATATATTTGTTCGTATGGCCATTTTGACAATATTAATTCTGCCTATCCAGAAGAATGGGAGATCTTTCCATTTTCTAAGGTATTCTTCAATTTTTTTTTACCTGTAGTTTTCATTATAGAGGTCTTTCACATCTTTTGTTAGATTGATAACCAAGCATTTTATTTTTTGAGGCACTTGTGAATAGTGTTCTTTGTTTCCCTTTCAGTGGATTCATTGCTTATGTATATGAATGTATTTGAGTTATGGATATTGATTTTATTTCCTGCTCCTTTGCTGAATTCATTTATTAGTTCTAGAAGATTTTTGGAGAAAATTTTTGGATCTTCCAAATATAGATTCATCTCATTGCAAGTAGTGGTAGTTTGAATACTTGTTTACCTGTTTGTATATATTTAATTTCTTTCTTCCATCTAATTGCTCTGGCTAGAATTACAAGGACAATATTGAATAAAAGTAGGGAAAGCAGTCATCCTTGTCTTGTTCCAGTTTTCAGAGGGAATGCTTTTAATTGTTTTCCATGAATTATGTTGAAAATATCATGCTAACTGAAATAAGCCAAATCCAAAAAAGCAAAGTCCAAATGTTTTCTCTGATATGTGGATGCTAATTTAAAATAAGGGGGTTGGGAAAAATAGAGTAACTATATATTAGGTAGAGAGTAGTGAAGGGAGGGAAAGGGTATGGGGGAAGGAATGACAGCAGAGTAAAACAGACATTATTACCTCATGTAAATGTATGACTTCATGGTCAATGTAATATTGCAATATGTATAATTAGAAAAATGAGAAATTATACTCTATTTATATATGATCTATCAAACATAATGCATTCTATGGTCATGTACAACTAACTAGAACAAATAAAGTTTAAAATTTTAGAAAAATAGAATTATGTTGGCATTGTGTTTAGAATAAATGACATACAATATTGAGGCATATCTCTACTATCCCTAATTTTTGTAGTTTTGAACATGAAGGGCTGCTGTATTTTGTCAAAGGCTTTTTCAGAATCTATTCAGGTGATCCTATAATACTTGTTTTTAAGTCTATTGATATGATTTCCATATGTTGAACCAAACCTGCATCCCTGGGATGAACCCCACTTGATCATGTGCACTGTCTTTTTAATAGGTTTTTGTATGTGAGTTGCCAGAATTTTATTGAGAATTGTTGCTTCTATGTTCATCTGGGATATTGGTCTGAAGTTTTATTTCCTTGATGTGTCTTTGTCTGGTTTTGTTATCAGGTGATATTAGCCTCATAGGATGAGTTGTGAAGCGTTTCCTCCTTTTCTTTTTCATGGAATAATTTGACCAATATTGTTGCTAATTCTTCTTTGAATGTCTTGTAGAACTCAGCTGAGAATCCATCTGGTTCTGGGTTTTTCTGAATTGGTAGGCTTTTAATGGCATTTTCAATTTCTTTCCTTGAAATTTTTCTTCTTAATTCGTGTATGACCCCCTGATTTAATTTAGGTAGGACATATGTCTCTAGAAATTTGTCGACATCTTTAATATTTTCTATTTTATTGGAAAATAAATTTTCATAATAGTTTCTAATTATCTTCTGCATTTCAGTTGTGTCCATTGTGATATTTCCTTTTTCATTGAGTATTAAATTTTTCAAAGAACAAACATTTCACTTTGTCAATTTTTTCAATTTTTTCTTTCATTTCAATTTTATTGATTTTAGTTCTGATTTTCATTATTTCCTGTCTTCTACTGTTTTTGGTGTTGATTTGTTGTTCTTTTTTGTTGTTTCTTTTTCTGCTTTGAGATGTAATATTAGGTCATTTATTTGTTGATTTTCTGTTCTTTTAATAAATGAGCTGAATGCACTGCAGTTTCTTCTTAGTACACAGTGTCCCAGAGATTTTGGTATGTTGTATTGCTATTCTCATTTACCTTTAAGTATTTATTCATTTCACCCTTGATTTCTTCTACCATCCATTTATCATTCAATAATGTGTTGTGTAGTCTTCAAAATTTTGTGTAGTTTCCAAATTTTATTTTATCATTGATTTCTAATTTCAGTCCATTATGATCTGATAGAATGCAGGTTATTATCTCCATTTTTTGTATTTACTAAGAGTTGTTTTATGGCATAAGATCTATTTTAGAGAAGGATCTATGATGTTTGCCATGAAAAATGTTTATTAGCTATTGCTGGATGAAATATTATATATATATATATATATATATGTTGAGTCTAAATTATTTATTGTATTATTTATTTCTATAGTTACTTTAGTTTTTGTTTGGATGATCTGTCCAGTAGTGAGAAATGGGTGTTAAAGTCACCCAGTATTATTTTGCCATCTATTTGATTCTTGAAATTGAGAAGGATTGTTTAACATATATATATGCTCCACTCTTTGGAGCATAAATGTTTAAAATTGTTGTCTTGCAGCTCACCAAATGCCATTTCATGCCTTGCCACAGCTATTAGATTTACACTGGATGTTGTTGATATTGGTCTCCCTCTTAAATGTGGGATATAGAAAACCTTCAGTGACAACATAAGTTTGTAGGGAAGAATCCATATTGCTTCAGATTTATATAACTAGATGGGAAAATACAAAAGTAACATGAAAAAAACAAGAGAAAGAAATGTCACAAACCACAAACCAAATAGAATGAAATGGCCTTCTTTGTCCCTTCTGATTTACTTTGGTTTGAAGTCTACTTTATCTGATATGAGCATGATAACTCTTACTTGTTGAAGCAGTCCATATCAGTGATGTGCTTTCCACATCCTTTTACCTTCAGTCTGTGGATGTCTTGGCCTGTGAGGCGAGCCTCTTAGAGACAGCATATTGTTGGGTCTTGTTTTTTCATCCAATCTACAAGATTATGTCTTGATTGATGAGCTTAGGCCATTAATATTCAATGTTATTACTGAGATGACTTGTATTCCCAGCCATAATTTGAATTAGTTTGTCTTTTGACTCTTTCTTAAGTATAGTTTCTCCCTTTGCTGGTTTTCACTTCATCCTCATGGAATAATTTTGAGAATGTTCTGTAGTATAGGCTCTCTATTTGTAAATTCTTTTAACTTTTATTTATCATGGAAGATTTTTATTTTATATACTAACCTGAAACTTAAATTGCTGTATATAAAATTATTCTTGTTTGGCATCAATTTTCTTTCAGAGCTTGAAATGTGTTGTTCCATGACCTCCTGGTTTTGAGTGTCTGGGTTCAGAAATCATTTGAGATTCAAATTTTTCTCTGTATATATAATTTGTTTTTTCTTTAAGATTTTTTTTTTTTGCTTTAAGATTTTATTATTGTTCTGTATTGTAGTTATGTTCATCATCATATGTCTTGGTGTAGGTCTTCTGTAGTTTTGCACATTTGGGATCCTGTAAGTCTCCTGTATTTGATTTTCTATTTCATTCTATAGGTTTGGGAGGTTTTCTGATATTATATTCTTGAAAAGATTGTGCATTCCATTGGTTAGCATCTCTACTCCTTCTTCTATCCCAATAATTCCTAATTTTGTTCTTTTCATGCTGTCCCATAATTCTTGGAACTTCAGTTCATGGTTTCTTACCATTTTCTCTACATTGTCATCTTTATTTCCAATATTAAATATTTTGTCTTCATTATCTGAGGGTCTGTCTTCCAAATAGTCTAATGTTTTGGTGAGACATTCCATTGAATTTATAATTTGATATATTGATTTCTTCATTTTGAGAATTACTGTTTTTTTTCACAGTCTGTAAATCTTTATTTAAGTGCTCTTTCACTTCCTGCATTTTCTCTTTGATTTCACTCGTTATACCCTTCTTTACTTCACAGATCAAGTTAACTATGTACACTCTAAACTCCTTTTAGTGTACTTCTTCTACTGTGTTTACAGTGGCTTCTCTTACTGGGCCATCTTGGTTGGTTTGTGACATTTCTTTCTCTTGTTTTTTCATGTTACTTTTGTGTTTTTCCATCTAGTTATATAAATCTGAAGCAATATGGATTCTTCCCTACAGATCTATATTGTCACTGAAGATTTTCTATATCCCACATTTAAGAGGGAGACCAATATCAACAACATCCAGTGTAAATATAATAGCTGTGGCAAGGCATCCACTGCCCTCTCACTGTAAACAGAAATAATGAATTTAATCACTCTTCACAATAAAAACAGAAAATTTGGTAAATTAATTTATGATCTCAAAGAGTGGACAAAGAAAGAAGAGTAACAGTGCAGGACATGGTGTTCATGAGAGAGAAAGAGAAGCCAGAAGCAAAAATCCACAGGAAGAGTGGAAGAGGAACCAAGAGAGAATGACAGTTAAGCAGAGAAATAGTAGAAAGGGAATCTAGGAAGACAGATGAGCATGAGAAAGAATACATATAAAGAGAAGAAAAAATTAAAGTATAAGAATATACAGAATACACAACAGAACTGCAAAACACAGGGAAATATTACCATCTTCAACAAAATGCTGCACAAAAAAATACCCTGCTTCAAATACTGTCATCCTGCTTGATGCCGGAGAAGAAAAAGTAAAAATAAAATAAATCATGGTGGAAAACTGAAACATTGTCTGCCAGTGTCCAAAAGCTTCTCAGCCCTGTCTCTGACTTCCCACAAGACTGGCTGGCCCAGGAAGGCCCTGGAAGACTCCGTCACTACCACACCATTCTGGGGCTCAGATGTCCTGGGTTGTGCCACCTTACAATCCCAAGATCTCAGTGCCACTGGAATTTGGAGAGACCACAAGGGATGAGCAATCCTGAGAGACAGGAACTAGAGGGCAGCAACCCATGAACCCAGGAGGAAGACTCGAGTTGCATCCAAACCCAAAGGCACACTGACACTGAGCCTTCAGGGCCTGGCCAGTGTCCCCAGACATGAGCTGCTGTGCCTGAAGATGGCAGTGGCAGCAAACACACTGGCATCTCAAACAAACCCCAGGCTCGGCTGTGTCTCGAAATGGATGTGGCCACATACAACCAAACCCAGAGCCTCCCTGGCAGTGGACCTCTGGGCAGTGGGAAAAGAGGTAGTAGGAGGGGGTGGCCACAGGCAGGGGTCAGCATTAGCTGCAGGCAGGTGTGGTGTTGGCAGCAGGTGGGGATTGTGGCAGCAGTGACAGCAGCAGCACCTGTGGCTGCAGTGGCAACAGCACCCAGAGAGACCTCCAGGTGACCTGCAGGGAGTGGCAATGGCTCTAGTGGCAGAGGAGTCAGCAGTAGGAGCTGAGGCAGCAGCAGTGTAGATGGCAGCCAGGTGTCCACGGCAGAGTTGGAGACAGCAGACCTCTGGGCACCTACAGTAGTGACATCAGGGGCAGCTGTGGCCCAAGAGAAAACCTCTGGTGGTGGCAGAGGTGCCAGTAGAAAGACCTCTGGGCATCCACAGTGGTGTGAGCATCAGTGGCACCTAGAGAATACACTTCCTGCATCTGTGGACGTGGCCTCAGGGGAAGCTATCCCCATTCCCCAAGGATGACCTCTGGGTGGCATGGGTGACCATGGCACTAGGATAAAATCTAGTGCCCCTTCTTCATGACAGTACACTGGCATCTGCTGGAAGTTCACTGTAGTCAATATGCAAATCCAATGATGATGCCAAATGCATCTAGAATTGCAAGTGTACAACCTGCACACTCCTACTTGGTTACCCACTAAGTGCTGCTCAGTTTGAAAATTAAAACTGACATATGAATGTCCTTGTTATGCTGCACTTTACCCAAATCAGTGATGGAGAGAAAGGGTGCCCAGTTCAGTACCTCTAGACTGATCACAAAGGTTTCAAATACCTTTCCTGGTGATCCCAATGTGTAGTGTAGTGAGTACTTAATAAATAAAGGTAGTGAGGTAGGTCAGTGAGTCTGGATCTCAATTCTGACAATACCATTGAATCATCTGTGTCCTGAGGCAAATGACTCCGATTCTCTGGACCTCTGGCTGTTTGCACGTAGAAACAGGACATAATAATCTTGGGTGTTTTCTGAGAACATAGTGATGGTCAGTAAGCAGAGGGCGGAGCACCCAATCTCCCATCCTGACACTTCCTCTGCTCTCCTCCTGGCAGGCTGCAGTCATAATTTCCTGTGAGGCTAGTTGCTGCTACTCTGTCCTTTCCTGGTACTGGCCTCCAAAAGATTGTGCCTGAGCAGGGGCAGCGGACTAATGCCAGGGCTACAGGCAGGGGCAGGTAAAATCACTGACACATCACAAGTCTACAAGATATATTTGCAAAATGAGTGAATGAAGGAGTCTGTGAGCTGAGTCTGGTCTCCTAAGTCATATCCAGATATAAGCCCTCATATTGTAGACTATTCCTGGTCCTTTAGCAAGCTAGAAATTTGTTGGGGGTGATGGCATCTTGATGTAGCCCACTCCTGCACTTAACCAACCCAGTTCTAATTATCTGTCCCTCATCTTTCTTTCTCATCCATTTGTGTCACCTCTACAAAGGCTACCCTACACAGGTGGGTAGGTTGAGCACTGTGCAGTTATACCCAGCTGAGAACCAAGAGGATGCTGAACTTTAACCTGAGCCTCACTAGCTAAGCTGTAAACACCAAGATGGCACCTACTGAGCGGGGAATCTTTTCTCTAATTCACATGCAGCCTCTGGAGGCACTAACCCAAATCCTGATTGCAACACTTATCTAATTAATTCTCCACCACAGCTTAATGTAATAAGTATCTGGCAGGTCTCCCTGCTGCCACCATCCCCCAACAATGTGTCTGCCGCACACTGCACAAACAGGTCCTGCTGAAAGTGAAACTGGATCACACAAGGGCAGGCTGGCTTATCCACCCTCCAATGGTTTCTGTTACACTCAGAGTGAAATCCAAACACCTTACCCAGCCTCGGGGCTCCTGGTATCCGGGCCTCCTCTGCCCTCCTGCCTCATCCCTTCCTCCTCTGTCATGCTCTGCCCCAAACCTACTCTACTTTGCTCCTACACCTCCTCTTGCTCCCTCTGCCTGAAATCTTGTTTCCCCAGGTTTTTACACACCTGGCTTCCCATCTCATTGAGAGCTCTGCTTAGACACCTCTGCCTCAGTGAAGTCTCCCCTGAGCTCTAGTCAGGTGAGCTTCTCTCTCCTGTGCTGAATCCTCTAACCTGGCTTTAGGACTTTCACAGTACTTACTTGCTTACCTGAAATTCCTTCTCTCTCCCAAGATCTTTGCCCAACTTTCTCTACTTGATCCTGAAAGGGCAAGGACTTGGCTGCCTGCCTCCCTGTCTCTATCTATCATGATAGATTTTCCACCCTCCAAATTCTTGTTCTGTCATTGGATAAAGACATAACCTTTTTCCTCAGCTTGGACAGCGTCTCATTATAGAAGGAGAGGCATCAAGCATTTACAATTTATCTTAGTCTGTTTTGCAGTACTATCATGAAATACCTGAAGGGCAGGTGAAGTAAAAGTGTCTTTTTTTTTTAATTTCATGATTCTAGAGGCCAAGTTCAAGATGCTGCATATGGAACCTTCTTGCTTGCAGAGTTCCAAGTTAGTGCAGGGCATCACATGGCGAGACAAGGAGCATCCATGTTTGTCCTCTGGTCTCTCTTCCTATTCTTATAAAGCCACCGATACTCCAACCTGGAGGCCCCAGTCAATGACTTGCTCTAATCTGGATCACCTCCCCAAAGCCCCAAGTCTACACACACCTTCAGATTAAGTGGGCACCCTCCCACTGCCTTACAGTGGGTGTCAAATGTAGACACAGGAGCCCACAGGGAGGCACTGAAACCATATCCAGACAACAGAGCAGCCCATGGACCTTGGACGCCATGAGGCCCAGGGTGGCAAGGATCTCCAGGGGGCCCTTGGCCTGCTGGGAAGCAAGCCTCCTGGAGGGAACCAAGGCATCATGGTAACTGCAGCCTCAGAGGTGAAGCCCTGAGCTGTGAGAGAAGGTGCCTTGGGGCAGCAGGGGTGGGGACATCCTATCAATGGCACCAGAGTCCCTTGGAGGCCCACGGTGTCCACTTTATTTCATTACTGTCACTGGTGCCAACACAGTACCTCAACGGTTTGTTTTGCCTTTAGTTGATTTTTTAATGTGTCTTAAATATTTAGACTTTATTAAGTTTAAAGAAAGATAGCTAGATGCTTGTTTTCAATTATTCCTGAAGAACCTGAAACTTTCAAAATCTCAGCAATAGACACTATTATGAGGGACAGAGCTGTAAACACACTTGGCTGTGACTTGTTCTCATCCCTGCTGTTTGTTTTAAACTAAGTATTAGAAGAATGCAACATAAGCAGCCTTAAAAATAACAAAACTTTTTATAATGGTGAATTATTCATAATATAAAATTGTTTTTGCTACTGGGTATTGAACTCAGGGATACTCACCACTGACCTAGATCTGCAACCCATTTAATTTATTATTTTTTTTATTGTCAAACAGGGTCTTATTAAATTGTTGAGGAATTCACTAAGTCATTGAGGAAGACCTCAAACTCCTGATCCTCCTGCCTGAGCCTCCTAAGCTGCTGTGAGCACAGGTGGCACCTCTGTGCCTGGCCCATTTTAATCATTTTTAAGGGCAGAGTTTGAGTGGTGTTCACTATATTAAAATATTTGCAGCTGTCTTCCCCATCTACTCCCAGGGCTCTTTTCATTCGTAACACTACAGCTCTGTACCTACTAAATAGTTAACTCCCATTTCTCCCTCCCAGCAGCCCTGGCAACCACCATTCTTTCCATCATGAATTTGACTGCTCCATCTCATACAAATGCAGTCATATTTCCCTTCTTATGACTGGCTTACTTACTTAGCCTGATGTTCTGAAGCCTCATCCAGATTCCAGAGTATGTCAGAATTTCCTTCCATCAGGCTCAGTAACATTTCACTGTTCAAAATGCATACACATTTCAAAACAATGCATTGTACCTAGTAAACATATTTTCAGATGGATGTAGTGGCTAATATTTGTTATTCCATGTACTCAGGAGGCTAAGGCATGATGGTCATGTGTTCAAGAACAGTTTCAGGAACTTAGTGAAACCCTAAAAATAGGAAAAAGATAAGAAAAATGGGCTGTGGATGTGGCCCAGTGACTGAGCACCCCTGGGTTCATTCTCTCTACCAAAATAATATACATAAAAATAAGTATTTTGTAATTTAAAATGTATTACTTAAAGCTATTCCACTGTACACACAAGCCAAATTCTTTCTTCTCTTCATCTGGCCATGGAGGCACGGGCTGCTTCTGCTTTGTAGTTGCCATAAACACGGGTGCCCCGAATTCCATGCAGCTGCACCATCCCCCATTCCCACCAGCAGTGCACAGGTTATGGTTTTTCCACCGTCGCCAGCACTTATTTTCTGTTATTTTTCTTTCTTTTTTTTTGTTTTTTTTTTGATAGTCACCATTCTAATGGGTATGAAGGGACCTCTCAGTGTGGTTTTGATTTTTATTTCTATTGTGACCAGCGAGATCCCTCCAACAGTTCTGATGAATGAATGAATGGATGAGTGGCGGGTGGGTGAATGACTGAGTGAAGGGCTGGGTACGTGGGTGGATGAGCTGATGGGTGAATGGGCGGATGGATGGATGGATGGTTGGATGAATGTATGGATAGATGTGTGGATGGATAGGGAAAATATGTACATTGGCATATGGTTAAATAATTGGAGAATGGGGGATGGAGGCATGGGTGAGGGCAGTTGTTTTAATGTACAAACAGATAGATGGATGAATGAATGGATTGGTCGTCAGAAGGGTGGAGAGTATGAGCAGAGTAGATTGTGTTTGGATGGATGGATTAGTGGTGGACAGATGATGGAAGGGTAGCTAAGTGGTGGGTAAAAAGACACATGCATTTATAGATGGCTGAATGGGTGGGTGGGCAGCACACGAATGAGCAAGGCCTGGATGAAAGGCTAGCCCAGTGCCCCTGACCAACACAGTGCCTTTCCCATTTGCTCTCTCTGGCCACCAACACCATCACATGTCCACTGCTTTTCCCAGGTATCCTGGCCTCCACATTCACCAGACAAGTCTCTGAGGCCCCGTCCATGTACCATGTGGGAAGAGCCAGCTGGGTTAGGGCTATGTGACTGCCATCCTCAACACAATGCTGGTCAGCCTTCTGTCCATCATCAGTGGTCCTGCATGGCCAAGATCCAGGGGAGGGCTATCTTTTCCAATGGCAGAATCATACTTATGCCAGAAGTAAGCAAATAAAAATCTCCCAGTAAAAACAAAAAGAGTTTACTCTACATTTGGATGAAATCACTCCATGTTCAAGTTAAAATCCCACCTCTGCTACTTCCTTGCTGTGTGACCTCAGAGAATCCACTTCACCTCTCTGGACCCATTTATTCTTCTGTAAAATGAAGGTTGAAATGCTTACCTTTTATGGTTCTTATTACAATTAACTCAAGATCTTCTATGTAAGTTAAGCACTTTGGGGGATAGAGCTCAATAAACATTAAGTATTATTATTATCATCTGTGCCTCACAGGAATGTAGTAGAAAATGTATTTATAAAAGGACTCAGAGCAATTGGACATCCATAATTTTCACTCAAACACTAAGTCTATTTATGGGTGTGTGCATGTTTTCTCTTCTTCCTCATCTTCTTATAGTTTATTTCACTTCTAGAGGATTTCCAGAGTGTTTTCCCATCTGATATTTAGTGAGTGCCTATTCCGTACAAGGCTGTCTGCCAGTGCTGGACAGAGTGTGGGGTTAAAGACCCATCTCATCCCTCCGTGCCAACAGTCCCAATGATGCAGAAACAACACTGTTCCAGGGGCAATGTGAGGTCCCTCTTCGATCAGCTTTGACATTATTCTGATCTTTCTTGCCACCTGTTGAAGCACCACACAGTGCCTCCAGCCATATGAATTTCCTATCTCTCAAAGACCTCCAGGCCTCCCTACTTCTGCATGTGCTTCTTTCTGCTGGGGTTGCTGGGATCAATCTGTTGTTCTTCTTTTTCATGATCATTAACTCTTCTTTAGGAGCAGCACCTAAGCACCTAATCTTCTCTTTGGAAGTGACCCTCAACTGCTCTCTGGTCACCTTAAAGATGAATAATTGATACCATCTAATCAATCAAGGCTGATCAGAATGATTGGTTCATTGTTGGGAATCAGGCCTTTAAAAACCAGGATGGAGGAGAGTAGAACATGAAATGAAGAGAGTTGCAGCTCTAAGAACTTTATTTGAACACCTGGATCCAGCCATACCTGGTCTCCCTTTGTAGCAGACATAGTTGCATGCAGTTCGAGGCTAGCACCCCTGAGCTTGGTTGTTCCAGAGAAAACTTCTTTTTCCTCCCTTCCAAATCCCAAGGAAGTAGTCTCATTGGGCAGCACTGAGTCATGTACCCACAGTATCAAAAGGCTAGAGTTGGAGTGGTTGCTGCTGTTAGAATGGGAAGAATGCTGAGCATGGGAAAACATTCAATGGCCAGCTCTCTCTTTAACAGAGGATTTATTTGTTAAGACCATTTCACAGCTATGAAAATTAAAGTTCAGAAAGGTAAAGTCTTTTGCCCAAGGCCACACAGCTGCTCAGCAGCAGAGCTAGAATTTGATCCAAATCTGTTAGACTATGGTGGAGGTAAAAGAACATCTGGGTTTGCTCCCTTTGCCTCCACACAATCAGCTTGCATTGGTAGATCACAGCAAAAAGCAGATTGTATTTATATTTCAGAAAGAACCATAAGGATGATTTGACAACTTCTGCTTTGAAAAAAAAATGTGAATAAAGTAATAGAAAAGCCTAGGTAGACACTGGGTGGTGTTCAAAGGGTTAGAGAGACCAGCAGGATATTTGTAGTGTCATTACAAGCACTTCAGTGCCCATCACACTGCCATGCAAAACACACCCAGCACTAACAGCAGCAGCGGTGCCACAGAGTAGGAGCCCACACTCAATCCACAGGTCACCTACTCAAGCAGAGCTCCTCTCTGTTCACCTCACAATGGCTCCTAAGGTCCTTAATTTTTCTCTTTCAACTGCCAAAGGGAGGGATTCTTTAGCCCATAAAGCAAAACAATTTACAGAGAAACTCTGTTTTTATTTGGCAACAGACACAAGGATCCGTCTTGGTTTCTTTCAAAATAAGAAGTGTCCTTTTTTTGTTTGTTTGCAAGAAGCCTGGCATCTGAAATGCCTGGAAGTGATTGTGCCCACAAAGGGGAAAAAAGGATGCAGGTTGAGGAGAGGTTACAGGATTTCTGCATCACATCCTAATGCAAAGGAAAATCTCCAGGGAGCTGTGGTTCTGCTGGTCATGTCTGCACTGACTGGCAAGCTGGCACTTGGGGATGGGTCATTTGTGCCCCTGTAGAGTCTACACCTGTCCTGTGCTAAAGTTTTCCAGTTCATGGAGGCCTGAAAGCCAAGAGGATGGAGACCTGGAGCTCTTTCCTGACTGAGCATAATCAGGCCCAAACCCAGACCACAGTGTCACCATGGAGTTGCTCCTGCTCAGAACCTGTGACCCCAATACACCTGCTCGGGCTTCTTCAGTGCACTTCCCAAGTGGGCTGGGACCTCACCCATAACTGAGTTCTCCTCCGGGAGCCACATCCTCTTACTTGCAACTACCCATTTGAGAACCTGCAGTACCCAGGTGGTGGGAGCAGGGGAAAGACTGGTTACTGGGCAGAAAACATCCCCATAGATGCGGATCAGAGGGTTCCTGTGACGTACCAACTTCCAGAACCTAGGGAAGCTTTGTCATCCCCATTTCATAGCCATGAAAATCAAGGCTTAGTGAGATAAAGCCACCTGACCTTGGTCACACAGCTATAAATAGCAGATCTGGGATCCTAAATCATTGGTAGCTGAAAGGTAGACAGAGGTAGATGAGATGATTTTAGTTGATGCAGTGAGAAAGTCATTCCTGCTTCAATTCTCCTTGAAGTCTTTGAAGAAGAGAGCATCACTAGGTGGTAGTGTGTTTTTGATACTACTCAAATCTTTGAATATAACTTTCCCTGAATCTTAATTGTCCCCCAAAGGTCGTGTTATAATCTTGGTCCCCAGCTTGGCACTATTGGGAGGTGGTGGAACCTTGAAGCTGTGGGGCTTAGTGGGAGGGACTCAAGTCACTGGTGGTATGCACTTGTAGAGAACCCTTAGGACCCTAGGCTCTTCTTCTATTTCACTTCCTAACCACAAAGTGAGCAGTTTTGTGCCACAATGTGCTTCTGCCCTGATGTGTTGCTCCCACACTCAGATGCAGAAAAACAGTGGGTCCACCTGCTCATGGACCAGAAGATCCCAA
Organism: Sciurus vulgaris; assembly: GCF_902686455.1. Taxonomy (NCBI): domain Eukaryota; kingdom Metazoa; phylum Chordata; class Mammalia; order Rodentia; family Sciuridae; genus Sciurus; species Sciurus vulgaris. The sequence goes on along the minus strand of NW_027632880.1, from coordinate 497,728 downwards.
ACTGAGCCCACATAAAACTTTTCTCTTTTTAAATTGATTATCTTAGGTGCATCTTACAGGGAAAAAGATGACTAAGAAAGTAGGAAAGGGCAGGCTTTGTACTCAGAACCTTTGGTAGGGAATAGTGCTTTGATAACATAATCAGATTTTACCATTATCTTCTGCCTGTGCAACTGATCCTGGTTTTGTATGTTTGAAATTCTAAAAGTATGTTGATTTAAAGAAAACCATTAGGATTTAGGGGCACAGGTGGCACACATACATGATAAAAATCATCCAAGTGGATGGGAGGTGTCTGAGCTTGGAGATGGTGTCATAAAACATGGTCCAGCTGGACACAGCTGCACACACTATAATCCCTAATATTTGAGAAGCTGAGGCTGGAGGATGGCAATTTTGAGGCCAATCTGAGCAATTTAGCAAGATTCTGTTTGTTTTTTTTTAAAGGGTTAAGAATGTAGCTCAGTGGTAGAGTGCTGGCATAGTACACACCAGGCCCAGTTCCATCCCCAGCACCACCAAAACCAAAAACAAACAAACAAAAAGAAAACACAGGGAGAAGATGCATGGGTTAGTAGGTGTAATGTCAGCAAAACCTGAGAGTACCTGGTGAGGAGGAAGGACATCTGAAACTTGCAATCCTTCTATCTTAGTCTTCTAAGCCACTGGGATTACAGGTGTGTACCACCACACACAGCTCTTAGGAATTCCTTTTACACAGAATATACTTCAGTAATCATCACAGGCCAATAGTGTATGCAGCCAGGCATTTGTGCATGAACAGCTCTCAGCATCTCCCAGTTCATGCCCAATCACAGTGAGGCACTCCTGGAGGAAAGCCACACAGACTAAGCTAGGGTTGAAGTCAGAGAGATGAAACTAGTGACCCCAAAGGACAGCAGAACATTAGAACCATTGCCTCTGAAGGCTCTCATCCTCCCTACCTCAGGAGGGAGAATAACTTCCAACTAGGAGAGCTCCCACTGAGCTGGCCAAAGGACAGGTCCCCACTCACCCATTGGCAAGTGGTTTCATATTTGCTGCTGCTAGGAGTCTCCTCGGGAAGAGGCAGAGGCACACCCAGGAGCAAGGGCTGATCCATACTCCTCCTATGTTTTTCTGGCTTATTTGCAAGTCCAACTCTTTCTGCATTGACCCCCCAACTGTTGGTGCTCCTTGGTGGAAGCCAAGCTTTGCTTCTGCAAGTGAAGTTAAGCCCATGTTTCAAGGCCACTGGTGGTAGAGATCCACAAGAAGCCCATTGCCTGAAGAACAGGGCCCTGCATGGCAGCTGTCAGGAGAGGGGATCAAGAATGCCAGGGAAGGCAAGGTCATGGACTATGGGAAAACAGGAGGTGGGAAAGGAAACACTCAGCAGTGGGTGCTGACATAGGGCTTGGCCCAGTATCTAATGGCTCATCCATGGGAGGGCCCTGCTGATTACTGGTCTTGAGAGATTGTGCTACATACTTTGCAGAAATGGCCTCATTTACAATGTCCTTCAGTATCTATGGGAGGTTGATTCCAGTACCTGTGGGGACATCCAACTTCCAGTCTGCTCATACTTCTTATATAAAGTGAACTAGTGTTTGCAGGCAACCTGTGTGCATAACATAGCACATATCACATAAGTAAACCAGACATGATTAAAAGTACAGGCCTCCCCTCCTAACACATGTGAAAGCTATGTAAATGGATGTTATGCTGCACTGTTTAGAGAATGAAGACAGAAGATCTTGACATGTTCAGTACAGATGCAGGTTTTTTGGCCAATATTTACATTTTTGTCTGAGATTGACTGAATTTGCATATGTGGGACTCACAGAAATCTGACTGCATTTTTCTTCCTGTGCCCATGCTCCTTTTCAATGTCACTTTTCCAAGTCTCACATCAGCAAGTGGAGTCTTTGTATCCACCTTTGAATTTGAACTCTGACCAGAATGTGACTTAAGTGACTTTATGCCAGTGAAGCCCAGGGGTTGCAGGTTTCATGTGCTCTCTGAGAATCTGCCATCAGAGTCAAGTGGACAAGCCTGAGCTGACCTTCTGGAGGATGAGATACAAGTAGCTCAGTTTCTCCACTGCCCTCACAAATAGTGAACCAACTGTCAGAAATGTTTGCTTCTCTGGCCATCATCTGACCACAGACACATGAAGGCCAGCCCAAGATCAGAAGATATCCCAGCTGAACCCAGCACTTGCTGATGACCCACAGACACATGACTACATAAATGACAATTTAAAACCACTACATTTTGGGTATTGTTATGCACCATTGTTGGGGTAACCCCTAGCTGATGCACAAGGTGAGAAGTGCTTCTCACCTGAATTAGCCTTTTTTGAGAAAAGCCAGGCAGCTCCCATGAGGCTCAGATTCCATATATGTATGGGTTCAGAGGACCCAGTTTCAAACGATCTTATTTCAAATTACAAAACAAAATTCTTTAAACAAAAATAAAAAATAATTCAGAATCACATTTCTTTGCTCATATATATTTTATCTCCATGTATAGACACAATTTTTCAATACACATTTACAAGATATGTGTACAACACTGGAATAACAAGAGGGGACCAAAGAGACAGAAGGTGTGTCACACTTTCAATTCCAGGATGCAGAAACACCCACAGTCAGTGGAGGTTAGAATCAGAGCATAGTAAACTGAGCAAATACAAGTCACTTCAAGTCACAACCACAAACACTTGGGTATACCATGAGGGAAGGCAGAGAAGAAGTCTTGTTCTGTACTTTGAGACTTGTCTGTTAAAAAAAAAATGAATAGGAATTAGGAGAATTGGAGCTAGGGTTTTGCATCTTCTATAGAGCAACTGAATGGCAAAATAAATTTTTATACCATAGGCCGTTTTTTTTTTTTTTTTTTTTTTTTTTTTTTTTTTTTTTTTTTATCAATTTTTCCTTCCTTAGGAAACTTAGGAACAGACTTGCCTCTCCCCTTCCTTCTGTGGTGGGGCAGGGCAGGAACTGGGCAGGGTAGAGTTTACTGCAGCTTTGAGTCTCCAATGGGGCTCTTCCCAGGAAGAGGCCTCTCTGTGCATCCTGTCCCCTCTGGTGGAGGGTTGGGGTTCAAATTCAGCAGGGGGAAGGAAAGTCAGGGAAAGATTCTACCCTGACCTGCTTTGTAGCTCCTGCAGATGATTCAATATGCTTTCCCACTTCTTCCCCTTCTCAACTCCCAAATGACATTCTGTGACTACCAGAGAGGCAGCAGATCTAGTGGGAAGAGCTTCCTCCCAACCTCTTGCTATCTGCCCCCATTCCAGGTCAATTAGTGGCATAGAAGGGCTGGCCAGACCACTCTATTGGACAGGAAGTTGGGAAGGTACTATAACCCAATTGTGGTCTCTCTGTGGACTGGTGTCCCATGCAGGTGTTCATGGATCTCTTCCTTGACTCAGTCATAGCCATAGGCCCAGTTCATCAGCAATGTTTCCAAGGAAAACACAAGCCGACTCTGCCCTGGTCAATCCCTGTCTACTTTGCCCTGGTCAATCCCTGTCTAGTTTCCCTCCTTTGTCCTGTGTGAACAAAAGCACTTAGAGAATAGTCTGTCACCTTTACTGAGGGGTCTCCACCCAAGTCTCTGTGTGCAAGACCCAATAAGTGGATGAAGAGTTGAGGTATTCCCTTGAAAGAGGCGATGGGATGGTGGACTCCACCCTGCCTTGGGACCTCTGTATAGGACCCTAAAAAGCTTGGACAACTTCATGGTCACTGACAATTCTTAAATTCTATTGTACTTGCAGGAAGATGTTTTTCTTGAAAAGAAGAAAAGAAGTATTTCCTTGCATCAGGTGGAGAAGGAAACAAAGGAACAAATGCAGCAAGTGGAGATCCAGACTCCAAGGGAGACATGGAAGGATTCCTGTGTACCTTTTCTACTTGGTGGAGGCCTCAGGATAGAGGGTGGCTCGGCATAAACAAAGAGGCAAGGGAGATATTCATATCCCTCCTCTGAGCCAAGATTTCCCGAATCAGAACAATTTCACCCTCTACAGAACATCAGTGATGTCCAAGTCATTTTGGATTATCACAGGTATGAGGTGGGGACGGAGCTTCTGGCATCTGGATAGAAGCCAAGGAGGCTGCTCAGCATCCTATATGTGCAGGGCAGCCCTTCCACAAAGAATTCACTCCCCTGAAGGCCAGCACTGCTGAAGGGGGAGACCCCATATTAAGTCAGCCTTGAAGACATGTTCTTGAATGTTCCCAAAGGCCCCATTCAGAGGGCAGTATGAGCTCCAGACACCTCTCCAGGTTTCATCTGAAAAGATGAGTAAGGGTCATGGGGAAGACAGGGGCAGAGGAGAAAATGCCAACTCCCAACTCCCCAGGTAGAAGAATCAAACTTTGAAAATCTTTGGTCAAACAGGAAAACATAAGGATAAACTGAAATGTAACCACTCAATCCCATCAGCCCAGCGGCCAAAGTCAGGAGCCTTTCTCTCTGCATAGAAGTCCAAGTTCATGAGCAGACAATAGGACTCTGTGCCTAAGCCATGCTTTCACAGGAGGAAGAGGGTGGAAATACAGGCCACATGTGCTCAGCGGGCACCTCCCTCACTTGTTGCCATTCAGAGTCTGCACCTTGTACATGAGGTCTCTGACCAGCTCTCAGCCATTTCTGAAAGGGCCAAAGGTGCATGTCATGAGTTGCTTTCTCTGACTTTCCTCCAGAGACAACTATGGCTCCTTGAATAAACTCAGAAGCAGCCCCATAAGCAGAGACCCTGGGAAGTCTGGCACCTCCACACCTCAGTTTCCTCATCTATAAGACAGGGATGATAAGAGTGGTCATTGCACAAGATTACTGTGTAAACAAAACGAGGTGATGTTGGTTCACACATGTGCTGAAGAAAGTGCTAGGTCTGTCCATTCTGATCTTACAAAAGAAAGACTGGAAACCTTTAAGAAGAAAGCACATGCTTGGAGATCCAAGATGGAAGACTAAAGGGAAGCTGCGTTCCTCTTTGCTCCATAACTCGGGTTTCAAGCAGAGGAAAATCTGTTTCTCTGTGACATAGTCTTGCTGCTTATCAATCCCCTGCCATTTACCCTTTTGTCCACCTCCATCATCCACAGTCTTCCAGCATATTGACTACGTTTTGAGTGCAGATTTATCACTGACTGCCATCTATAATCCACCATTTGCCCATTTGCTGCCTCTAGCCTGCCCGTTGCCTACCTTTCACCTACCTACCCATTACCCATTGCCCAGGGTCTATCTGCTGATCATCTTTCAGTAGCCTGCAGATCACCCACAGACCACCAGTGGATCACCAGCTGCCTGCTGTTGCCTGGGAGTCCACTGTCACAGTACGCACAGGTTTGGTTAAACGTGGCTGCTGTTATCTTGAGACAATGGCCAGGATCTGCAGAACCCCCCACAGGACTGACCATGCCCCACCTTCAGGACCCCTGACCTGACAGACCACACCCCACACAGACTCAGTGTCCATGCCCTGAGCTGCAGCTCCCCATTTGCCAAATTTGGAAGACAGTGCAATCATCTTGGGTTATCCTGGAAGTTGAAGGTACCATATTTAGGTGGGGCAAATCCCATCCTGAGATGCCTGCTGGAGACTGGCAGTTCATTGTCAGGTACCTCTCATGCATCAGTCTACTGAAGACTTGGAGGTCTGAATAGTATATGACTTTTATAGTGTAGAGTTTTTAATCCTTTTTGAAAATTTTTAAGGTTTTATTTCTTTATTTTTCTTGCTCTGTTTTCCTTTTGTTTACCTGTTTCCTCAGTTTCTTTCTCCCTTTTCTTATGCTGATAAACAACTTATTTTGATTACACTTTCACACTTTATTTGATCTAGAACGTCTTTATACTCTTTTCTTATCCTCTTAACAGTTACATCCTACACCCCTCCCCATCCTCTTTGTCCTCCATTAGAAATTGCAGACCTCATTGCAAATCTGTTTGTTATAATGCAGATAATAATTGAACTCATCCTCTCTGTTTATTATGACAATATTGTTAACGTCTTCATAGGGGCAATTTGATTTAGGGTTGCATATTGTCTGTACTGGGTGCTGCTAATATTGATCTGTCCCTTAAAAAAGAGGTTTTGGAAACCTACAGGTTCACTATAAGCCTATGGGGGGAAACTGAAATACCTCAGATCTTTACTTCTTCAGGGGAAGATACATGAGCAACATGAGAAAACAAGCGAAAAGTGTTCCAAATGAACATTCCATATTAATAGAATCCAATGACAGCATGGTAGAAGAAATGTCAGAAAAGAAGTTCAGAATATACATATTTAAAATGATTCATGAAGCAAAGGATGAAATAAGAGAGCAAATGTAGGCAATGAATGATCACTCCATTAAGCAGTTGAAAGAGCAATAGCAGGAAGCAAAAAGGGATAGAGATTCTGAAAATACACCAAACACAAATCCTTGAAATGAAGAAAACAATAAAGCAAATTAAAAAATTCAATGGAAAGCATCATCAAAAGACTAGATCACTTGGAAGACAGACCTTCAGACAATGAAGACAAAATATCTAATCTTGAAAATAAAGCTCACCAAACAGCGAAGATGGTATGAAATCATGAACAGAACCTCCAAGAACTATGGGATACCATGAAAAGACCAAATTTAAGAATCATCAGAATTGAGGAAGGCACAGAGACACAAACAAAATGAACGAACAATCCATTCAATAAAATAATATCAGAAAATCTCCTAAACCTGAAGAATGAAATGGAAAATCAACTACAAGAGACTTACAGGACACCAAATGCACAAAATTACAACAGGTCCACAAGTCACATTATAATGAAAATATCTCACATACACAATATAGATAGGATTTTAAAGGTTGTGAGAAAAAAGCATAAGATTACATATCAAGGGGAAACCAATATGGATATCAGTAGATTTCTCAGCCCACAGCCTGGAATGACATATCTCAAGCTCTGAAAGAATATGATTGCCAACCAAGAATCTTATTCCCAGGAAAACTAACCTTCAGATTTGATGACAAAATAAAATCCTTTTATGATAAACAAGAGTTCAAAGAATTTACAAATAGGAAGCCTGCACTAGAGAACATTGTCTGCAAAACATTCCATGAGGAGGAAATGAAAAACAACAATGTAGGTTAGCAAAGGGAGGAACTACCTTGAAGGAAAAAGCAATCAAAGGAGAAATGAAGTCAAGTTAAAAACCAAAACTAAGCCAAAATTACTGGGAGTAAAAATCATATCTCTATAATAACCCTGAATGTTAATTATCTATACTCATAAATCAAATGACAGGAAGTTTGGATTTAAAAGAAAGACCCAACAACGTGCTGCCTTCAAGGGACTCATCTCATAGAAAAGGACATCTACAGACTAAAGGTGAAAGGATGGGAAAAAAACCTACCATGTACATGGAATCAGTAAAAAAGTATGGGTTTGCATCCTTATATCACATAAAGTGTACTTCAAGTCAAAATTAGAAGGGATATACAAGGATATTTAATACTGCTTAAGGGAAGCATAAATCCGGAAGACATAATGATCCTAAATATTTATGCACCAAGCAATGGTGCATTGATGTCCATCAAACAAATTCTTCTCAATGCCAGGAATCAAACAATATACCACAACAGAATAATTCTGGGTGACTTTAACATACCAGGTCACCACTGGATAGATCTGCCAAACAAAAACTAAATAAAGAAGCCATAGTACTCAATAACACAATCAATAACTTAGACTTAATGGACATATATAGAATATTCCATCCATCGATGAGTGAATACACTTTCTTCTCAGCAGCACATGTATGATTCTCTAAAATAGACCATATGTTATGCCACAAAGCGGCCCTTAGTAAATGTAAATATAGAGATACTACATTGTATTCTATCAGATCATAATAGAATGAAATTAGAAACCAATGGCAAAATAAAAATCAGAAACTACTCCAAAGTCTGGAGACTAAATACTATGCTATTGAACAAAGCAAGGATAACAGAAAACATAGGGAGGAGAAAAAAAAAATTCTTAGAGGTAAATGAGAATGATGCTATAACTTATCAAAATCTCTGGGACATTATGAAATTGGTAAAAAGAGGAAAATTCATTGCATTGGAGTGCATTTAAGAAAAGCATAAAAAGTCAACAACTAAATGACCTAACAATACATCTCAAAGCCCTAGAAAAAGAACAGAGCAACACTAAAAATAGTAGAAAACAGGAAATGATGAAAATCAGAGTTCAAATCAATGAAATTGAAACAAAAACAATTTTAAAAATTGACAAAACAAAAAGTTGGTGTTTTGACAAAGCAAACAAAACCCTTAGCCACACTAACAAAGAGAGAGAGAAAATTCAAATTACTAAAATTCATGATGAAAAAGGAAATATTACAACAGATACCTTTGACATACATAACATTTTTAAGAGATACATTGAAAATCTATACTCCAACAAAATAGAAAATCTTGAAGACATCGACAGGTTTCTAGTGACATATCATTCTCCTGAATGGAACCAGGAGGACATGCACAATTTAAACAGATCAATTTCAAGCAATGAAATAGAAGAAGCCATCAAAAGCCTCCCAACCAAGAAGAGCCCAGGAACAGAGGAATTCTCAGCTGACTTCTAGAAGACCTTCAAAGAAAAACTTATACCAATACTCTTCAAAGTATTCCAGGAAATAGAAAAGAATGGAGCCCTTCCAAATTCATTCTGTGAAGCTAGTATCACTCTGATACCAAAACAAAACAAAGACACATTAAGGAAATAAAACTTTTGAACGATATCTCTGATGAATACAGACTCAAAAATTCTTTTAAAAATTCTGGCAAATTACAAATAAAAACATATTAAGAAGATAGTATACCACAATCAAGTGGGGTTCATCCCAGGGTTGCAAGATTGGTTTAACATGTGGAAATCAATAAATGTAATTCATCACATCTATAGACTTAAGGTTAAGAATTGTATAATTATTTCAATAGATGCAGAGAAAGCATTTGATAAAATACAACAACACTTCATGCTCAAAATATTAGAAAAAATAGGGATTTTAAGAACATACCTCAATATTGTAAAGGCTATTTATGTAACTCCACAGCCAACATCATTCTTAATAGATAAAAACTTAAATCATTCCCTTTAAAAACTTAAACAAGACAGGGATGCCCTCTTTCAACACTGCTATTTAACATCATGCTTGAAATACTAGCCAGAGCATTTAGACAGACAAAAGAAATTAAAGGGATACAAATAAGAAAAGAAGAACTCAAACTGTCACTACTTGCCAATGACATGATTCTATATTTAAAGGATTCAAAAAAACTCCACCATAAAAGTTCTAGAACTAATAAATGAATTCAGCAAAATATCAGGATATAAAATCAACAAACACATCTAATGCATTTCTATTCACAAGTGATGAATCCTGTGAAAGAGAACTTAGGAAAACTATTCCATTCACAAGAATCTCAAAAATATAAAATAAAATACTTGGGAATCAATCTAACAAAAGAGGTAAAAGACTACACTGAAAACTACAGACCATTAAGAAAGAAATTAAGGAAACCTTAGAAGATGGAAAGATGTCCCATGTTCTTGTAGAGGCAAAATTAATATTATCAAAATGGCCATACTAACAAAAGTGCTATACATATTCAACCAAATTCCAATGAAAATTCCAATGATGTTCCTCATAGAACTGGAGAAAGCAATCATAAAATTTATTTGGAAGAAAAAAAGACCCAGAGTAGCCAAAGAATCCTTAGAAGGAAAAGTGATGCAGGAGGTATAACAATACTAGAACTTAATACTATTTCTACTACAGAGAAATAGCAACAAAAACAGCATAGTATTGGCACCAAAATAGACAGGTAGACCAATAGTATAGAATAGAAGACAGAGAGAAAAACCCACATAAGTACAGTTATCTCATACTAGAAAATGTGCCAAAAACATACAATGGAGAAATGATAGCTTCTTCAAAAAGTGGTGCTGGCAAAACTGGAAATCAATATGCAGTAAAATGAAAATTAACCCCTATCTCTCACCCTGTACAAAACTCAATTCAAAATGGATCAAGTATCTAGTAATTATACCTGAGACCCTTCACCAAATAGAAATAAATGTAGGCCCAAATCTTTATTGTATTTGGTGTAGGACTAGATTTCCTTAACAAGACCCCCATAGTGCAAGAAATAAAAGCAAGAATCAATAAATGGGATGAATTCAAATTAAAAAGTTTTTTTTTTCAGCAAAGCAAACACTCAATAATGTGAAAAGAGAGCCTACAGAGTGGGAGAAAATCTTTTCCACATGCACTTCAGACAAAGCCCCAATCTCCAAAATTTGTAAAGAACTTAAAAAAACTTTACACAAAACATACAAAGAACCCAATCAATAAATGCACCAAGGAACTGGACAGACACTTCACAAAAGAAGATAAACATGTGATCAACAAATATATGAAAAAGTGCTAATCATTTCTAGTAATTAGAGAAATGCAAAATAAAACCAACCTAAAGTTTTATCTAACTGCAATTAGAATGGCTATTATTAAGAAAACAGGCAATAATAATTGTTGGTGTGGATGTGGGGGAAAAGGCACACTTGTACATTGCTGGTGGAGTTGCAAATTGGCACAACCACTCTGGAAAGCAGTCTGGAGTTTCCCCAAAAACTTGGAATGGACCCACCATTTGAGCCAGCTATCCCTTGCCTTAGTTTACACCCACAGGACTTAAAGTCAGCATACTACAGTGATGCAGCCACATCAATGTTCATAGCAGCTCAATTTACAATAGCTAGATTGTGATGCTCTTCAATTTATGAATGGATAAAGTAACTATGGTATATATACACAATGGAATAATACTTAGCCATAAAGAAGAATAAAATTATGACATTTTCTGGTAAATGGATGAAGTTGGAGAATATCATGCTAAGTGAAATAAACCAAGCCCAAAATACCAAAGGTCGAATGTTTTCTCTGATAAGTGAATGATGATACAAAATTGGGGTGGGTGGCAGGTGGGGCAAGAGAAGAATAGAGGAACTTTGGATGGTGTAGAGGAAAATTGGGCAGGAGGGCATGGAGGAAGGAAGGATAGTAGACTGAACAGACAGTATTACTCTCTGTATATGTATGATTACGTGAATGGTGTGAATCTACATTGTATACAACCATAGAAATGAAAAGTTGTACCCCATTTGTGTACAATGAGTCAAAATGCAGTCTGTAAAAATAAAAATTAAGAAAAAAAGAGAAAAAAAAAGCACATGATAGATGCTTAACAATAATATGGAAATGAAGGAAGCATAGAGGGATGGAAGAAGGGGAAAGGAGGAAACAGCAAAAATATTGAATTTTTAAAGAGCTCTGTTTTAGTCTTGTATTTTGCTGCTGTGACTAAATGATCTGAAAAGAACAAATATAAAGTAGGAAAGGTTTATTTGAGGGCTCATAGTTTCAGAGGTCTTAGTCCATAGAAGGCTGGCTCCATTCCTCATGGCTCAAGGTGAGTCAGAACATAATGGCAAAAGACTGTGGCAGAGGGAAGCAGTTTCCATCAACAGGAAGCAGAGAGAGAGAGAGAGAGACTCGGCTCTCCAGATACAACCCCATAGCTACATCCACATTCCCACCTCCTTCAGCCACAACTTACTACTTCAATTAATTCCATCAGGGATTAATTCACTGATTAGGTTAAGACTCTTAGCACCCAATCACTTCTCCTCTGAACCTTCCTGCATTGTCTCACGCGAACTTTTGGGGGCACCTCATATCCAAACCATAACAAGGTCCCATTTTCAAACCTTTAAATAGAGTGGACATTTGTTGTAAAATAAACATTTAATACAGAGCAAAGAGTAAAGCAAGAACAAAGTTCCCCAAATGGGTGCCAAAGTATGCCTGTGGTTCCACAGTGAATAGCATTGTGGGCTAGTTAGTAATTGGAGGGAACCATTGAATACTCCATGTCCATTGAGCACTAAATCAATTGCCCACCCATGGTAGGGTGTTAGAAGCTGCTGTGATTAAAAGCAAGTACTGTGTGAGAATCACTGTGGAACAGGAAAGGAATGTAGTGATGTTGCAGTATGAATGTGAATTTGGAGAAGTCGGAAACAGTCCAACAGGTGCACATACCCCGGTATTGGCCTCATTTAAGAATGAAATATAAATGATGTTTTTCTTTCAATTTATGTGCATTTTTCCCCAATGGCTACTAAGCGGTTAGGACATGAAAACTTATTTGGTCAGAACTACTTACTAATGAAATTTGGCCTGAGATACTGTGAAAATATTATAGAAAGGTGGGTGGCCCTGAGCTGAGAAGACCTGAGACCTTATATACTAAGATATAAATTGATTTTGTTTTTTTATCACTATTCAAACTGAAACAAGATGCCCAAGAACAAGTAATGATCCAGTAAGTTACAGGACAGTCACTTGAGGTATACCTGGTGGTATTAGTAAAGGGCTATATGGGAAACATTATTGAAATATTAATTTAAAACTACATGTAACTAGATTCGGTGATGGTAACAACACAATAAGTACACAATTGCAAAGACTGAATTTCTCTTTTTCTTAACAAGGCCACTAAATGTAATGTGATTTGATCAGAATACATTAGTGACAATCAGATGAATTCAAGTAAGTCTGCAGTTTTGTAACAGTAATGTAGCTATGTGAATTTCTTAGTTTTGACTGATGCATCAAAATCATGTAAAATGCTCACGGCACCAAAACTTGGCAAAATATATAATAAACTCTACATACTGGCTCTGCAACATTTTTGTAAATCTGAAAGGGTTCTAATTGTCAAATTTTAGTTGATGAATAAAATCCAAAACTGTTCCAAAATTAAAAGTTTATATTGAAAAGCCCTAATTTTGTTTACAAGGTGAGATCATGGGTGGTAGTTTATTTTTCCTTCTTTTGATTTTTGCAGAAGACCTCCATAGTTTCAAGAGTTTTTCTTTTTCTTTTTTTTTTCTTTTTTTTTTTTCCATTTATTGTGATTCTGGGTATTGAACTCAGGGCCTCATGCATGCTAAACATGTGCTTTATCACTGAGCTACACTTCCAGCCTCTACTTCTTTCATTTTTAAATAGTAAAAACAGTAGCAATAGCTTTCATTTCTCAGGCCCCTCCTTTAAGACAGGTACCATGTGATGAGACTTATCCATCGTCTCCTTTAATTCTCCGGACCTCCCTGTGTTAGAGATGTTAACACCATTTTATCCCTAAAGAATTTGAGTACCAGAGACACGAGTCACTTGGACAAGACACACACTCCCAAGAGGCAGAGCTGGGATCAGATTCCACGTGTCTGGTTTCAAAGGCTGCACCTTGTTTATACCTCTTCTACTGCCCCTTTGATCTGCTTTTCTTATACACATCTGCTCTCCCAAGCAGACACTGCTCCCCATTTCACAGATGAGTAAGTTGAAGCTTATAGAGAGTGGGGAGTGCCTTCCCCAGGGTATAACTGGTCACTTGCAGAGTCAAGTTTTGCCCCTGAGCTGATTCTTTTCTTTTCTTTTTTTTTTTTTGGGGGGGGGAGAGTGAAGGTAAAAATATTACTATAACATAAATATAAAGGGAACTTCCCAGTCTACATTATTTTTTGCAATAAACATACAAAAGAGAATGCACCAAAACATTGTTCCAAAAATAATAAAAATAAACTAACAAAATTAAATTCAAACCTTAACAGAAGAAGAAATGGAGAAGGGGGAAGCTCCAACACATCCAGAAAATAAATAGAGATGGGTCAGAAATCAGAAATCATATTAAAAGTATCTTTTTCGGATTAGTTGGGTGTACAAAATCCTTTAGGATGGGGAGGGGAGGACAACCCAGAAAACCAGAAATAAAATCCAAGCACAAAATGTTTCTTTTCCCCGCCAGTGTGTACATATCTCACATATTTACATGGTTCCCACCTCACCCCAAACTTGGGGGAATTTCTCTCCTGGCCTCCCCCAGCATCCCACATTCCGGGGGGCTGGAAAGGGAGCAGAGGGAAGCTGCAGGGAATCAGGCAGAAGGTTCTCAGGGAACAGCTTATTTCTACAGCTGGTTAAAAAATATCTCCAACTTTTCCAAGTTTCCTTTGTTATGGCCAGGAGGGCAGGGCCCTGCGGGGAGCCGGGGCCCCAGCGGTTGGGTGGTTAGTCTGCAGCCGGGCAGAAACCCCTTCCCACCCAAGTGCGTGTGGGAGCGCAGACCACTCTGGCGAGGCCGGGAACGAGCCGAGCTCGGATGAAACGAAACGAAAAATGAACACATCGAATTTTTTTTTTTGTTAGTTTTTTTTTTTTTTTTTTTTTTTTTTTTTTTTTTTTTTGAGAGGGGAGGGTTAGGGAAAAGAGAAGAGGAAAAATAAATTAGGCTAGATTAAAGCTTTGGCTATTTCCTGCTTTTATACACAGACGCAGCTCTCGCGGCCTCCCCTCCGGGCCCCGATAAATACAGTATACAGCGATTTAAATTAAGGGCGCGGGCGGAGTTAGAAGGACCCTAGAGCCGAGAAGCTCCACAAATAAATAAAAATCATAAAAAACCAAGTCCGAAGAAATGGGAAGGGATGGGGTTGGTCGCATCCTTACAGGAGAGAAGAGGCATGGAGCGAATAAAGTGACAGCCCCTGCACCCTTGACCCGCAGGCTCGGGAGTCTGCCCCGGGGAGAGGGATGGGGAGCTCTCCTCTCTACGTCCTCTCTCCCGGGGAATCCCTAAACCCGCACCACATTACCTGTCGCTGTGGGGAGACCACTGCTGGGATCTGGCCCCGAACAGCCCAGCGGGGCAGGGGCCGGGGTCGTCGAGGGGATGGGGGCAGGGAGCAGGCGGCGGGCAGGATGCCCAGGGTGAGTTGGCGCGTTCTGGATCTTGCTTCTTTCTCCGGGGCTCAGGCGACACAGCCTATTGGCCGTCTTGCGCCGTTTGCCAGAGAGGGTCGTCCAGGTGTTTGGTTTTGTTCGAAAGTTTCTGGGCTTTTTGTAAAATCCAATGCAACCGAACAAAAAGAGTCCAGGCCGCGCGGGCGTTCTGCGGCCCGCGCCTTGCCGCACGCCAGCAGGGACCCAGCCGGCAGGGTCACTGCACAGAGCCCGGCAGTGTGTGGTGGTGGTGGTGGTGCAGCGCGGCTGGTGGGGGTGGCCGGGGTGCGGAGGGCCGCGACGCGCCGCCCCCGCCCGGCCCCAGCTCCCCGGGCGCGTATACATCGTCCATGGGCTGGTGGCCGGCGCCCGCCGCGGGGGTCATGTGCTTCTCTTTCTGCCGCCGGTTGCAGAACCAGATGCGCACCACCTCCTTCTCCAGCTGCAGGCTGTCGGCCAGGCCTGTGATCTCGTGGGCCGAGGGCTTGGGGCACTTGAGGAAGTGGCTCTCGAGCGCGCCTTTGACTCCCACCTCGATGGACGTGCGCTTCTTGCGCTTGCGGCCCTGCGCCGCGATCTTGTCCAAGTTGGTGGGGCTGCCGCTGGACGAGTCGGTCTCCTCCAGCCACTTGTTGAGCAGCGGCTTGAGCTTGCACATGTTCTTGAAGCTCAGCTGCAGGGCCTCGAAACGGCAGATGGTGGTCTGCGAGAACACGTTACCTTACAGTGTGCCCAGCGCCAGCCCCAAGTCGGCCTGTGTGAAGCCCAGCTTGATGCGCCGCTGCTTGAACTGCTTGGCGAACTGCTCCAGGTCATCCAAGCTGGGTACATCCTCCTAGGAGTGCTCTCCCACCGAAGAGCTGCTGCCGCCCGCGCCCGGGTGCAGGTGCGCCGCCGCCGCGTGCAGGCCGCCCGCATGTGCATGTCCGTGTGCGTGTCCGTGGGCGCCCAGGTGCGGCGGCGGCGATGGCTCCAGCTGTGCCTCGTGGCCGTCCTCGTGCAGGGCATGGTGCAGGCCAGGCCCCGCGCCGCCACCGCCTGCCGCCAGCATCCCAGCCAGGCCGCCGCCGCCACCCCATGGGTAGGCCGCCTGCGCATACAGCCCGAGCGGCTGGGGTTGATGGCCCCCGCCAGCCCCGGGCGACGGCGACATGGCCGGGCCCAAGTGGTGAGCCGTGCCGCCCTGCGCCCAAGCCGCGCCCGCGTGGGCCGCCCCCTGGTGCACCAGACGCGCGTGGAAACCTCCGCCGCCGCCGCCGTCGTCCGCTCGGCCGGTGCCACCGCCGCCCGCCTTGCCGTGTTCCAGGTGCGGGCCGCCGGCCCAGTCGCCGCCGCCGCCTCCTCTGGTGGGTAGCCACTGGGGGTGCGCTAGGCCCACGGGGTGGCCCGCGCCAGCGCCCAGCCACTCGTGGTGCATCAGCTTCTGCACTTCGCGGTACGCGGCTCCCGCGTGTAGCCGCTCGGCGGCCGCCGCGGCGGCAGCTGCCACCGCGGCATTGGAATGCATGAGCGGTCCCGTACCCCCGGCTCCACCGCCGGGGCCCCGGGGCAGGTACTGCGCGGTGGTGGCCATGCCGCCCCGCGCCCTGCGCCGCGCCGCCGCCGCCGCTCCGCTCCGTCTGCGCCCTGAGCTGATTTCAACACTTATGATTCCTCTGACAGGTACTTGAGAAAAATGTATCCCCTCAGCATTATAAAATATCAACTCATCCTTTTGGAAAATGCCTGTAGTAAATGGGCAGGACTCTCTGGAGTTGGCACCAGCCTCAGCAAGTATCATCTCAGGAGGAATGAAGGCCCCCACCCCTTGGACACGACCCTGCCACATAGGTACCATTATAGAATTTCATGATGTCTGTGAAGTTCATGATGTTCCCCAAAACAATACAGCAGTAGATTTCCACCAGAGCCCTGGTGCTGAATAGGACACAGTGGGTGGGGAAGACATGCTAGACTCACCAGATGGTCTCCCCAACAGCAAAGACATCATAAATAAGTTCTGCTAGACACCAAGGTGCTCACTGCACTGTCCTCCCTGGTAAAGTTCAGGCTGTGAAAACTCGGGGTCACCTGGGCTTTGTGCCTGTGTCCTGGTGTGGCAGGCAGAACTCAGACTGTTAGTCAGGCCTGGGAGCCCTAAACTCTGTTAGTTGATCTGGGAAAGCCTCAGTTTTCCCCATTGGTAAAACAGTTTCCTAAATTTCTTCCAGCTCCACGTGGAGGAACTGAGCATATGCAGGTTTGATTGACATGGACCTGTGCCCACCCTGGCTCCTGCTAGTGCCCACCCTCCATCACCCATCAGTCTGCATACAACAGTGCTGGCCGCTGACTGAGGTTAGTGAAGAGAAGGAAGAGAGTGGTGGATAAGAGCAAACCTTCCTTTAAATTGGATCTGTAGGCACACATCATAATCTCAACCACTCAGGAGGTTGAAGCAGGAGACTGCAAGTTTAAAGATAACCTTAGCAACTTAGTAAGGCCCTAAGCCACTTAGGGAGACACTGTCTCAAAAAATAAAAAGAACTTTGGATGGGCTGAGAGTTTAAGCACCCTGGTGCTATCCACAGTACGCCACCCAAAAAAAAAATACATAAAATTTTAGTACTATTTTATTCTTTTTCATGCTGTAATTAATGTATTTGTTTTGAGTTTTGTTTTTTAATTCTTCGTTGCTGATGTATAAAAATACAGCTGGTTTTTGCATGTTGATTTGTATTCTGCTACCTTGTTGAACTTGTCTGTTAGCTCTGTATTTTTTGTGAGAGGTAGTACTGGGGATTGAACTCAGGGTCACTAGACCACTGAGTCACATTCCCAGGCCTATTTTACATTTTATTTAGAGACGGGGTCTCACTGAGTTGCCTAGTACTTCTCTCTTGCTGAGACTGGCTTTGAACTCTCCATCCCCTGCTTCAGCCTTCCCAGCCACTGGGATTACAGGTGTGCTCCACCATGCATGGCTTGTATGTTAGTTCTGATTGTTGTGTGGGTGGACTCTTTAGGGTTTTCTGAACATATTTTGTACACAATTGTGTTGTCTGCCAATGGAAAATTTTTGCTTCTTCCTTTCCAGTGTGGAGGTTCTTTCTTCCTCTTGCCTAACTGCTCTTGCTAGCATTTCCAGTAGTGTATGTTAGACATTTTAAGAGTAGAATCTCTGGTCTTATGCCTCATCTCAGGGGGGTGGTTGGTCCTTCACCATTGAACATGATGGCAGTTGTGTTTTTGTAGCTTCCTGTTTTTCTGGTTGAAGCTCCTTCTCCTGGTTTATTGTTTTGTCATGAATGATTAGATTTTGTCACTTCTCAGATTGACTCAGAGGTCCCCAAGTTCCCCAGATGGAGATCCCCAGCCCTATTTTGTATTTTATTTAGAGACAGGTCTCATTGAGTTGCTCAGAGTCTCTTTTTTACTGAGGCTGGCTTTGAACTACCGATCCTCCTATTCAGCCTCCAGAGCTGCTGGGATGACAGGTGTAGGCCACCATGCATAGCCCAGGATGTAGCTTTCTAAGGGTGCTTTCTGGGCAGGGCTTGGATTGGCATTCTTGGGGACCTGATGGGCACCTGGGGCTTGGAGCCAGGGCCCCTGCCCTGGTGAAGATCCTGCAGGGCGCACAGAAGTCTCAGTTCTGTTATGCCATTAACTTCGGGTGTTCTGTGGCTACACTCTGCATCTACTTGACAAAATACAGCCCTGAGTGGAGCCCTGATCACTTTAACCAGGTGGAATTGAGCTTCTGCTTCCAGTGGCTTCTCCATTATTACTGTTTTAGTGCTGCTGAGGAACCAGCAGCAGTTAATAGGCCACCAATTTGCTCTCTGAATGTTCTTATTTGCAGCACACCAAAAATATTAAGAAAAACACAAACTGCTTGCTGCTAACTGGCTGCCAGGGCCTCTCAGAGTGGCCATACTGGCCTCTGTCTCCTCTCTCTCTTCTTTCCAAAGAGGCCCTGGGTGGATGGAGTGGCTGCAGGCATCATTCTCCTGGGGAGCGAAGCTGGGTGGCAGGATGGTCAGGAGCCGTTGGTCCACGGGAGGACCTGGTCTGAGAGTCCTTTCTGGGAGCAGGCCACAGAGGGGAAGCAAGGCTGGCCGGTGGGTGGGAAGACCCAGAGGAGTGTCCTCAGGGTGAGGAGGACCTGAGGCCTGGGCTTCAGGGAACTCACTGCCAATTGCTAGGGCTCAGTTTCCCCCTCTGTGAAATCGGTCTGCCCCACAACTCTCCCGTGCACTCGGGTCTGCCACCTTGCTTTTTAATTTTTATAATTTTCTGGTGCCTGATCTGGTAGGGGGCAGGTACGGCTCTGTCATGCAGGGATTGCTGACATCGGTCCAAGGCAAAATCCTATGGTTTCGCTGTCCTCTGAGGACTCCAGCATGGTGTGGATGTGACATTGTAAAGTGAATAAGGGCAGTGATGTCTCTGGCCAGCAGGGTCTGCTTTGCAGAGCAGAGTGTGAGGACCAACAAACCACTGAGGGGCTGTGCTCAGATTAATTTCCTGCTATCTGGAATGTCTCCCAAGAGCCCCCAGCCTGTCACTATTGGGAGGTGGTGGAAACTTTAACAGGTGGGGCCTAGCAGATGTTTTAGGTCATCAGGGGCTGTGTCCTTGGAGGGGGCTCCAGTCTCTTCTTCTTCCTCTTTTTCAATTATCTGGCCATGAGGAGAGCAGCTTTGCTCCACCACGGGCTCCTCACCACAGCCCAAAGCAACAAGGGGAATGACTCAGATTGAAACCGTGGGCCCAGATCAACCTTTTCTCTTTATAAGTTGATGGACCTTGGGTATTTATCATAGTAATGGGAAGCTGACTAACACAGCCACATTCCATTTTCCACTGAGTCCCGCAAATTACACAGCCAGTCCTGCACATAGGATGAAGAAAAGAGAGGCCAAAGGACTCTGTTCAAGTCCTGAAAATGACAACCCCTCAATGTCCTCATCCGCACAATGGAGCTAGCACTGCACTGAGGTCCAGCTGTGCCTGCTTGGCCCACCACTGGGCTCCCCAGAAGGAATGGAGATGAAGGGTTAGCACAGGCTGGGTTCTTTGTGTTTTCCTTGGGTCTGAGAGTCTCTCTTCCTTTTTGGAGGGGATTTCCCTGTTCACATTTTGTGATTGCTTATGTAATCACACAGTACACCACCCCAATGTTTGCTCTTGTATTCTTAACATTTTTGCCTTTATTAGTATGGCTAGAAAGACCTTCACCCTAAAAATGCTCGTATTTTCTTTGACCAATTTCCTTCTTCTTGAAACACTTTTCTCTCTTCATTCTAAGTACTCAGGCATCTGAAAGTGCAGTTAGCTTTCAAACCAACCACTTTTTATGAAGTTCTGCTTACTCTCTGCCCACTCCTGTGGCATCTCTGTGAGTTTTTCTTCATACAGCTGACCCTAAATGTTGATTATATCTCATGATCTGTCCTGGGCTCTCTTACCTTTTGATTCTCCAAATTCCCTCTGGATAGCTCCTGTGAATTCTGCTTCCATTACAGCTGTTTAAAGTGGTTCAAATTCTAGACTTGCATTCCATGGCATTGTAGATGTCTCTAACAGTTTGTCTCCGAGGCACACAGAAGTCTGTGACCCAAACTAGACTTATAAAACCTGGTTCTCCTCCTCCAAGACTTCCTGGTAGATGACTTAACTTTTGACCTGGTTACCTGAGCCAGATGTCTGGAAGTCATCCGAGGTGTCCTTGCCTTCCTCATGCCACATGGTTTCTTTTGGTCAAATTGATAACCCGCCTCTTGACTGGTGCAGTGGCTTCTCTTCAACCCATTCTCGCCATGTTCTCCTATGGCCAGCATTGGCCTTCTCTTCAGCCGGTGCCCCCCAGAGGCCAGGCTAGACCCCTTTTGCAGTCTGCAGCCTACCATGGTCCAGCCACACCCCTCTCTCCTGGCTCCTGGGTGGTCCTGGGCTGTAGGCTTGGTATGGACATGTCCTGAGCTGCGGGAGCCGGAGCCCTCTCCCTAGAGAGCTTGTCTGCCTGGGATTGTGGGGCCTTTATCCTTCAGGTCATCACTCAAGCTCTGCCTCTTCTGTGGGTCTTTTTTAAAAGCCACTGAATGATTTAGCTTTTCCTTTGTTCCCAAATACCTTATATATTCCTCTGTTATGGAATAAATAAATAAATACATTCCTGTCTGTTTTCCACCATTGGGTCCCAAGTCCCAGGCTTTCTCAGTTCTCAGGTTCCCAATGTACAAGCACATATTGGGTACTTGATACTTGTTTGTTTATTGACATAATAAAAAGCAATTTAAAATTTTTATTGCTGAAGTTATTTTTCTCACTTTTTATTGACAGATTTAGAAATATTTTGGTAGCATACTGAATACAGGTATTTCTGAATTTTTATTTAGCTTTAATTCTTAAATATTTTATCAGACATTCAGTGGATATGATGGATTTTCTCACCATCTACAGCGTGTCCTGGTGGTTTCTGAGTGATGTTTTGTAGCCATGTTATAATTAATAGTCTCCATTCATAGAAAAGGAATATGAAAAATCATTGAACTATTTAATGAAAGTCCAACCAGAAAGCATATTTGAAAGTAGACCACAAGCTATTTCACCTCCATCTTATGTTTTCTGTTTGGAAGTCTCAGTACTTAAATCAATTAATTACAATAACAGTGAAATGGTAGGCCAGCACTGCAAAAGTCTTTCAGTTAGGCTTACTGTCAGTGATGGAGTCTGGCTCTGACAGTAATCACAGTCACTGTTTAATGAGTGCCTGTCACTATAATAGACATTTATGTCTGTATTTATGTCTTATCTCATTTAATACTCTGGCCTTTGAGGAACAGGTATTTTTATCCCCATGTTGATGAGGATGCTAAAACTCCTCAAGAACAGATAAGTTCCTAGAAGCAGCCTAGACTGGGAGCTGCAGAGCAAGCAGGCCATCTCTGGGTCTGCTTTGCCCCAAGATCAGGGGCTTTCCTTCAGGGGCATGGTACTCGTTCAGCCACTCCATTCCACAGGCACAGGCAGCTCACCTGCTCTCCTCATGGCAGAGTCCAGGACAACTGCAAATGTCAAGTGGAGGCTCGGACAGGTGTGAGGGCTGTGGATAACCAATGGGTGTTTGGTTTCCACGGTCCCTACACAAGAAGAGGGTGCAGAAGTCCCACTGATTATGCTGACTGATAATCTCCCTGAAACATGGACATGCAAGTCTGTTCTGTTGGATCTGGCAGGCCTAGACTCTGTCACTAAGGAGGTATTAGGTTTTCAAATCAAAGATTTACCCAGATGAGTGATGTTACTCTTCAAGTGTTAAAGTAATTTCTGTCCAACAGAGAAGCACTTTGTGCCCCAATGGGAAGTGGCTCTTTCTTCCTAAAACAGTTCAGCTATGTAGTGAACTGAGTAACCCTACCCCTAATGGGAAAATCTGCATCAGTGGTTTGTCATTGAGTGGCCAATAGAAATCCTGGTGGTATTCTGTGTCCCATTTCTCTTTAGATTTTTGGGAAGGCTGAAGAGTAAGAACCACATGATTGGGTGTTTAATTCTCCAGTGCATGGAACTCAGTACTGAACAATGATAGAGGTACTCACCTGTTGCAGGAGAAAACAGAGATCTGATGCGGTGCTACCCTGGTAAGGGCTGCTCACTGCTAGTGGGGAGGAAATGTCAGGGGGCCTCCCTCCCTCTTGAAAGTGCTTTGAGGGCACTGCCCTCTTTGCTGTGTGCTTATAAGGAAAAATTGTCCTCATTCCCTTTCAGAAAAGTGGCTCTTCCAAGATGGAGTGGTGTTTGTCCAGTTGCATTAAAGGATCCCTGTAGAGAAGGATCAGGCTGAGCAGGGAGGATAAAGTAAGATTCAGAAGCAAGGTCTGAGCTAATTATTAGCTGTGAACCATGAGCAGTTGGTAAAACCACATATCCAGCAAGGAAGCTGGGGGTGTTGGCCCCATCCACCATGGTGCTTTGTGTTTGTAGGAACCAATGCCTGCTCATGCAAGGTGCAGGTCTTCTTGTGAAATGGCGCTAGTGGTTCAGGCCCACAAAGGCAAGGCCCATAGTTCATGGGGACAAAGAATGATTGCATTCAGCAGTGAGGAGATGGAGGGCCTGCCCTGACACTGCAAGTCCAGAACTGTGTGCTTTTCCATATCTATTTCAGTATCCCTTCTTTTCCAAGGAGCTTTTGATGCCAGAAAAGACTAGGTGTGTCAGAACTGCCTTGGAGAAAGTCAGAACTTTCACAGTTAGTTGGAAGAGCTAATTCCTCTAGGAAACCTTACCCAATCCTGGCTGGATCTCAGGGCTCGGTGACCTGAGGTATCTTGGTAGCAGGCCTGTCATCCCCCACCTCTAGGTCTTATTTGACCTTATGCAACGGTGCCCACAATGGAGGTCATTATGAGGGCCATGAGCATTAAATGAGCCATGTGCCTGTTCTTCATAACAACGACTTGGTCATGTGAAAGATAACCACACTCTCCTAAGGCTTCCTGAAGGCCCACTGTTGTGAAGTCAGGCAAAGACATGGTTGGGGAAGAGCCTCATGGGGCCTGACAACTGATGTTCTGGTGTCTTCTTTGTACCTCCCACCGTTTACGTATGCTTCAGCTTAGCTTTTTAAATCTCATTTTCCTCATTGATGAATTGGAGAGGTTTGGGCTGGATAATCACTTTTATTACTTTAATGTAATACAGTTCAATGAGTCTAAAAAAATTCATACTTTACGTAATAAAAGCAACCCTTGGCATGTTTATTGAAATGAATGAAAAGAGCTTTTAAAAACAGTCATCACGCTCCCCCCGCTGGAGCGCCATAGAGGAGGCAGCTCGGCACAGCGCTGGGACTCGGAGCAGCCACTGGGGCTCCGGCGGCTGCCCGGGGGAGGAGTGGCGGGGAGAACTGTGTGGACTCAGGACACCGGGGCCTGCCCTGAGGAGGAGGAGAGGAGCGTGGCCACTTGGATTCGGAGAGACTGCGCCAGAGCTGCAGGCGGTTGCCAGAGGAGAAGCCGCGCGGCGAGCTGTTTGGAATCAGAACGACGCTTCTGAACCCCGGGGCCTGCCCTGAGGACGAGGAGGAAGAGGAGCAGCCGCTTGGATTCGGGTGACTATACGGGAACTACAGGCGGTTGCCAGAGAAGGGGCTGCGTGGCGAGCTGTTTGGACCCTGACCACTTCTGAACCCCGGGGCCTGCCCGGAGGAGTAGGAGAAGGAGGAGAAGGAGCGCGGCGGGTCCTTTGGACTCACAGTGACTGCATTAGCGCTCCAGGCGGCTGCTCAGAGGAGAAGGCGAGTGGTGAGGTGTTTGGTCTTAAAGTGACAGCTCCTGAACACAGGGGGGCTGCCTGGAGGAGAAGCGTGGTGGGACGCTTGGTCTTGAGGGACCACACCAGAGCTCCGGGCGGTTGCCCAGAGGACCCGTGCAGCGGGTCACGTGGATTCAGAGCCACTCAGAGGGACTGCTCCTGAACACCCGGGGGGTTATCTGGAGAAGGAGGAGGAACGGGCAGGGTCACTTCGACTCGGAGTGATTGATTGCCCCGGGCTACGGGTGGTTGGTGGGAGGAGGAGGCACGAAGTGAGTTTCTTGGACTCCTAGTGACCGCACCGGCATACTGGGCGGCTGTCTGGAGGAAGAGACCTGTGGCGGGTCTCTGGGACTCAGAGCGATTGTTCGGGGCCACAGGTGGCTGCTCAGAGGAGGGGCCACGCAGCCAGGCGATTAGGTGCAGAACAGGGTCCCAGGATCTAGGAGGCTTCTGGGTGGAAGAGCCGCACAGAGACAGGCTTAGGGCGGAGCGAAGGTTCCAGGCCTGCGGGCAGATTCTCTGAGGAGGGGCAGCCTAAGGAGATTCATCTGCGAAGGGTGAGGCTCCCAGGCCCAGGAGGTAGGGCCGGGCCCCTGGAAACTTTGCAGAGGAAGGCAGCCCAGCCCAGGCAGTAGCTGTAAATTGAGGGGAACCTCTAGGAGGAAACTGACCAGCGAGACCTCCCCACCGGGTGAGTCTTCCCTGCTGGGTGAGGTTTCCCACAAGGACGGTAAAACCAGAGGCTCGGGCCCAAACAGGCCTTGCCTCAGCCCACAGCCTAGGTCCCCTTTGGATGACCATAGGTCAACAAGTGGAGGCACCTCTGCCCACTAGCAGGGAATATACCCCACCTGAAGGCCACCACTCCTAGAGAGGCAGCTTCCTTGTGGAACACCGCATTATCAACCTCCTCCAAGACTTCAGCCTACTGAAGGCTAAGAGGGGATATATATAGAAATCTTCAGGGTCATTGTAAATCAACAGAGGAAATCTGCAATATCTCAGCGGTCCACTGATATCTGAACAACATGAGAAAACAAGGAAAGAAAATGCTGCAAACAAATCTAGATGTTACATCAATAAAACCCAATGACAGCATGGCAGAAGAAATGACAGAAAAGGAGTTCAGAATGTACATAATTAAAATGATCAGAGAAGCAAACGAGGAGATGAAAGAGCAAATGCAAGCATTGAATGATGAGATGAAAGAGCAAATGCAAGCATTGATTGATCGCACCAATCGACAGTTAAAAGAGCAAATACAGGAAGCAAAAGATCATTTCAATAAAGAGTTAGAGATATTGAAAAAAAACCAAACAGAAATCCTTGACATGAAGGAAACAATAAACCAAATTAAGAACTCCATAGAAAGCATATCCAATAGGATAGAACACCTGGAAGACAGAACCTCAGACATTGAAGACAAAATATTTAACCTTGAAAACAAAGCTGAACAAACAGAGAAGATGGTAAGAAATCATGAACAGAATCTACAAGAACTATGGGATATCATGAAAAGGCCAATTTAAGAATTATTGGGATTGAGGAAGGCCTAGAGAAACAAGCCAAAGGAATGAACAACCTATTCAATGAAATAATATCAGAAAATTTCCCAAATCTGAAGAATGAAATGGAAAATCAAGTTCAAGAGGCTTACAGGACTCCAAATACACAAAATTACAACAGACCCACACCAAGGCACATTATAATGAAAATACCTAACATACAAAATAAAGACAGAATTTTAAAGGCTGTGAGAGAAAAGAACCAAATTACATTCAGGGGGAAACCAATACGCATATCAGCAGATTTTTCAATCCAGACCCTAAAAGCTAGAAGGTCCTGGAACAACATTTTTCAAGCCCTGAAAGAAAATGGATGCCAACCAAGAATCTTATACCCAGCAAAACTTACCTTCAAATTTGACGATGAAATAAAATCCTTCCATGATAAACAAAAGCTAAAAGAATTTACAAAAAGAAAGCCAGCATTACAGAACATTCTCAACAAAATATTCCATGAGGAAGAGATGAAAAACAAAGAAGCAAATCAGCAAAGGGAGGAACTATCCTAAAGGAATTGTCAAATAAAGGAGGAAACAAGTTGTGTCAAACAAATAAATAAACAAAATTTTAAAAATGAACCAAATGACCGGGAAACCAAATCATTTCTCTATAATAACCCTGAACGTTAATGGCCTGAATTCATCAATCAAAAGACATAGACTGGCAGACTGGATTAAAAAGAAAGATCCAACAATATGTTGCCTGCAAGAGACTCACCTCATAGAAAAAGATACCCATAGATTAAAGGTGAAAGGATGGGGAAAAACATACCATGCACATGGACTCAGCAAAAAAGCTGGAGTATCCATCCTCATTTCCGATAATGTGGACTTCAAGCCAAAGTTAGTCAGAAGGGATAAAGAAGGTCATTTCATACTGCTTAAGGGAAGCATAAATCAGCAAGATATAACAATCATAAACATCTATGCCCCAAACAGTGGCTCATCTATGTATGTCAAACAAATCCTTCTCAATTTCAGAAACCAAATAGACCACAACACAATAATACTAGGTGATTTTAACACGCCTCTCTCACCACTGGACAGATCTTCCAGACAAAAATTGAGCAAAGAAACCATAGATCTCAACAACACAATCAATAATTTAGACTTAACGGACATTTATAGAATATTCCATCCAACCAAGAGTGAATACACTTTCTTCTCAGCAGCACATGGATCCTTCTCTAAAATAGACCATATATTATGCCACAAAGCTAATGTTAGCAAATACAAGAAGATAGAGACACTAGCATGTATTCTATCAGATCATAATGGATTGAAGTTAGAAATAAATGAAAGAGTAAAACACAGAAACTATTCCAACATCTGGAGATTAAACAATATGCTATTATATGATGAATGGATAACAGAAGATATTAGGAAGGAAATTAAAAAATTCTTAGAGGTAAATGAGAACAAAGAAACATCATATCAAAACCTCTGGGACACTATGAAAGCAGTACTTAGAGGGAAATTTATTTCATGGAGCGCATTTAATAAAAGAAGTAAAACTCAACAAATAAACAACCTAACACTACAGCTCAAAGCCTTAGAAAAAGAAGAACAGAACAGCACCAAAAGTAGTAGAAGACAGGAAATTGTTAAACTCAGAGCTGAAATCAATGAAATTGAAACAAAAGAAACAATACAAAAAATTGACAAAATAAATAGTTGGTTCTTCGAAAAAATAAACAAAATTGATAAACCTTTAGCCACACTAACAAAGAGAAGACGAGAGAAAACCCAAATCACTAAAATTCGGAATGAACAAGGAAATATCACTACAGACAGGATGGAAATACAAAACATAATTAGAAGCTATTTTGAAAATCTATACTCCAACAAAATAGAAAATTTCGAAGACATCAACAGGTTTCTAGAGACATATGAATTGCCTAAACTGAATGAGGAGGACATAAACAATTTAAATAGACCAATTTCAAGTACTGAAATAGAAGAAGTCATCAAAAGCCTACCAACAAAGAAAAGTCCGGGACCAGATGGGTTCTCAGCCGAGTTCTACAAAACCTTTAAGGAAGAGCTCATTCCAATACTTCTCAAAGTATTCCATAAAATAGAAGAGGAGGGAACCCTCCCAAACTCATTCTATGAAGCCAATATCACACTGATACCTAAACCAGACAGAGACTCATCAAGGAAAGAAAATTTCAGACCAATATCCTTAATGAACATCGACGCAAAAATTCTCAACAAAATTTTAGCAAATCGCATACAAAAACATATTAAAAAGATAGTGCACCATGATCAAGTGGGTTTCATCCCAGGGATGCAAGGTTGGTTCAACATCAGGAAATCAATAAACGTAATTCACCATATTAATAGACTTAAAGTCAAGAATCACATGATTATTTCAATAGATGCAGAAAAAGCATTTGATAAAATACAGCACCCCCTTCATGCTCAAAACACTAGAAAAAATAGGGACAGTGGGAACATTCCTTAATATTGTAAAGGCCATTTATGCTAAGCCCATGGCTAATATCATTCTAAATGGTGAAAAACTGAAAGCATTCCCCCTAAAAACTGGAACAAGGCAGGGATGCCCTCTTTCACCACTTCTATTCAACATCGTTCTTGAGACTCTGGCCAGAGCAATTAGACAAACCAAAGAAATTAAAGGGATACGAATTGGAAAAGAAGAACTCAAACTATCCCTGTTCGCTGATGACATGATTATATATTTAGAGGAACCTGGAAATTCCACCAGAAAACTCTTAGAACTCATAAGTGATTTCAGTAAAGTAGCAGGTTACAAGATCAATGCCCATAAATCCAACGCATTTTTATACATAAGTGATGAATCTTCAGAAAGAGAAATTAGGAAAACTACCCCATTCACAATAGCCTCGAAAAAAATAAAATACTTGGGAATCAATCTCACAAAAGAGGTGAAAGACCTCTACAATGAGAACTATACAACACTAAAGAAAGAAATTAAAGAACACCTTAGAAGATGGAAAGATCTTCCATGTTCTTGGATAGGAAGAATTAATATTGTCAAAATGGCCATACTACCTAAAGTGCTATACAAATTCAATGCAATTCCAATTAAAATCCCAATGACGTACCTTACAGAAATAGAGCAGGCAATTATGAAATTCATCTGGAAGAATAAGAAACCCAGAATAGCTAAAGCAATCCTTAGCAGGAAGAGTGAAACAGGGGGTATTGCAATACCAGATCTTCAACTCTACTACAAAGCAATAGTAACAAAAACGGCATGGTATTGGTACCAAAATAGAAAGGTAGATCAATGGTACAGAATAGAGGACACGGACACAAACCCAAATAAATACAATTTTCTCATACTAGACAAAGGGGCCAAAAATATGCAATGGAGAAAAGATAGCCTCTTCAACAAATGGTGCTGGGAGAATTGGAAATCCATATGCAACAGAATGAAACTAAACCCATATCTCTCACCATGCACGAAACTAAACTCAAAATGGA
The DNA here is from genome assembly GCF_902686455.1 of Sciurus vulgaris. Classification (NCBI taxonomy): domain Eukaryota; kingdom Metazoa; phylum Chordata; class Mammalia; order Rodentia; family Sciuridae; genus Sciurus; species Sciurus vulgaris. Next base: position 468,484 of record NW_027632880.1, on the reverse strand, counting down.
TTAAGGACCTCGGAATCAGACCAGAGACCCTGCAGATTATAGAAGAAAAAGTAGGTCCAAATCTTCATCTTGTTGGTCTAGGACCAGACTTCCTTAACAGGACTCCCATAGCACAAGAAATAAAAGCTAGAATCAACCACTGGGATAGATTCAAACTAAAAAGCTTTCTCTCAGCAAAGGAAACTATCAGCAACGCGAAGAAAGAGCCTACAGAGTGGGAGAATATCTTTGCCAATCATACTTCAGATAGAGCACTAATCTCCAGAATCTATAAAGAACTCAAAAAACTCTACTCCAAGAATTCAAACAGTCCAGTCAACAAATGGGCTAAGGAAATGAATAGACACTTCACAGATGAAGATCTACAAGCAATCAACAAACATATGGAAAAATGTTCAACATCTCTAGTAATAAGAGAAATGCAAATCAAAACCACCCTAAGGTTCCATCTCACCCCAATTAGAATGGCGATTATCAAGAATACGAGCAACAACAGGTGTTGGCGAGGATGTGGGGAGAAAGGTACACTCATACACTGCTGGTGGGGCTGCAAATTAGTGCAGCCGCTATGGAAAGCAGTGTGGAGATTCCTTAGAAAACTTGGAATGGAACCACCATTTGACCCAGCTATCCCACTCCTTGGCCTATACCCAAAGGACTTAAAATCTGCATACTACAGAAATACAGCCACATCAATGTTCATAGCTGCTCAATTCACAATAGCCAGACTGTGGAACCAACCTAGATGCCCTTCAATTGATGAGTGGATAAAGAAACTGTGGTATATATATACTATGGAATATTACTCAGCCATAAAGAATGATAAAATTATGACATTTGCAGGCAAATGGATGAAATTGGAGAATATCATGCTAAGTGAGATAAGCCAATCTCAAAAAGCCAAAGGACGAATGATATCGCTAATAAGTGGAGGTTGACACACAATGGGGGGGAGGGAAGGGTTAGAGTTAGGGTTAGGGAGGGGGGCAAGTATGGAGGAAGGAACTACTGTATAGAGGGTAAAGAGGGGTGGGAGGGGTGGGGGGAAGGGAAAAAATAACAGAATGAATCAAACAACATTGCTCTATGTAAATTTATGATTACACAAATGGTATGCCTTTACGCCATGTACAAACAGAGAAACAACATGTATCCCATTTGTTTACAATAAAAAAAAAAAAACAGTCATCACTAGACTCATTTGGATAATTGAGGCTATTGTAGGTAGAAATGAGCACACAGAGGAAGGACTTGGGGTTATTTTTCACTTAGCAAATGAGAAGCATCCCTTGTTAGAACTTTTGCAGGGATTGTAGTTACCACCACGATGATGTGCCAAAAGGTGCAGTCCTACAACTGACAAGTCCTTCACTCAGGCCTCCAAGGTGTGTTCTCAGTGGCCAGAGCAGCGATGCTGCTCCTTCTTACCCCTCTTGTCAACTGGCTGTCATCCCCATGGGGCAGCAGAGGCAGGAGAGGTGAGGGAAGTGCTTGGAAGAATTCCTGCCAGGACCTAACATGGCAGGACAGAAACGGAAGTTCAAAGAAACTTGAAGATGAAGAAGCTGGAGCCAGTGTGTGATCTCACTGGTGACATCGTGGAGGAGACCTAAAGCAAGAGAACAGTCTGGAGGGTGAGATTTTATAATCATGACAACATGGGGCTGCCCAGGGAATTGCCAGGGGCTGACTCACAGGTCCTCCAGAGAAGAGGTGCTGGTGTCCTGACCCCCATACCTCTGAGTATGGCCTTGCCTGGAAACAGGGTCTTTCACAGAGGTGACAAGCTAAAACAAGTTCATTACATTGGCCCCATATCCAACATGACTGTTACCCTCATAAAAGGAGTAACTGGGACCTACAGTCAGATACACACAGAGGGAAGATGTTGTGGGTATACTCAGGAAGAGGACCACCAGGTGACTGGAAGAAGTTTTTACCAGACAAGCAGCACCAAAAATGCTGGCAGAAGCCAGGGTGAGGCAAGGAAGATTCCCCTCTGAGTCCTGGAAGGGACCCAGGCCCTGCCCACGCCTTGATTCTGGATTTCTGGCCTTCAGAGCTCTGAGACAATATGTCTGCGTGTTCTAAGCCACTTGGTTTGGTTTGTGATGCTTGAGTATGGTGGCCCTGGGGAAGGGATGGAGGTGTGATGCTTGGGGACATTCCTACATTGCCCTGCAGAACATGAACGGGTTTTTCCTTTCTGGAGAGCAAGGTGTTAGCATGTGTCAGGGATCTCAGAGTGACAATGGGAAGGAAATACCCTGAGCAGTAGTGATTTGTGCATAAGGTTGACCGTGAGATACATGAAATAGAACAGAACAGCAGAACCCCAGGGTGAGGAGGCACTAGCTGGGGGAAGGGAAGGCAGAGGACCAGACAAGAGGAGCTTCCCAAGTAGAAGACAGAGCCCAAGAGGTGCCCTAGAACTGGATGAGGCCTGAGGCCAGAAGATTCAGGATGCTGGGTGCAGGAGGTGGAGGGCAGTGGATGGAGAAGGGGCTAGAGATGATCAAAGGTGGTGGTGACATCACCCAGGTCATGCCATGACTTCAGGAGCTGGGGCTTTATTCTAAGCTGACTGTGATTTCCTTGCAAGGACGGCATAACATATCCTTTGCACTTGCCTTCAGCACATGTCTGTCTTCTCTCCAGAGAGTGGGTCATGGGAACCTAGACTCAGTTCAGCCACCATGGTGGTTCCACAGAGTCCATGGTGGCTGAGCATGGAGTGAGGTTGGGACAGGAGAACTGGTTCAGCTCAAGACAAAACTTCCAGTGGTTGCCAATGGATGGGATCTGAGGGCATGGAAACCATCAGGGAGGATGCCATGGTTTTCCCCTTGAGAAGCTGAATGAATGCTATTGTTACCAGTGCAGGGAAAACTGGTTTGGGATGACAGAGGATGGGGAACGTTGATGTCTCAGAAGGTCCACCATGCACATGTAAAGTCTAAGTTCTGATGTCCAAGTGAGACTGCAAAGAGAAGCTGAGTATGGGCTGGGCATACCATTAGGGGTCATCAACACAGGTGGTATTTAAAATCATAGGACTGAACACCCTGGGCAGAGAGGAAGAAGACGAGAAGGGGTGAAGACTAAGTGAGGTCTCTGTGTATCCCAGTGAAGCTGTTCTGAGAATCTGATGGATCAGGACTCAAAATAAGGCAATCTAATACCTGGATGTAGAGATAAAATAAACACTGTAAATTACTGTATTCACCATGTTGGGGTTCAGCAGGGGATGCCACGTTTTAGAAGGGACTCCCATAAGCAAGATACAGAGAGGACCCAACTGCTGCTTAATGATTATGGGAGTCAGGAGTGGGTGGTCAGAGGAGGGGCATGGCAGGGGCCCTCCTGGCTGTGCTCAACACTCAGTTACTTCTGGTTTCTGATTCTACAGAATTTGAAGGAGAGCCACAGAAGACATTTTCCCTCCAATGTGGAGAGGACTCTCTCCCTTCCCTCCTGCTCTGAAAGGCTAGCAATTGTTAGACACTTGGCTTCTTCCAGCTCTCACTAGGTGTTTTGTGCTCGTCATCTCTCTTAATCCAGTTACTAGTGTTATCTCTAGAACAGATTGCTTCACAAACTAGTAAGTATCTCATTATCAGGATCAGACTCTACAGATTTTTTTTGTGTGCAGCATATGATTTTTTTAATGTGTAAAATTAGGATTGGAAGGTCAAATACATTTGGAAAATGGTGACTTAAATGCCTTGAAAGACACATCTTTGCTGCAGAACTCCTCAGAATCTTCCATGTATAAATGGGCTTTATCTCTAGGGAGGAAAGAGCATGCTTTCCAGACCATTGAATTTTTTTCCCCACCAATTATCTTATGAAATAGTGATCCTAAGGAATGCAAAGCAAGAAACGTTTTGCTTTATTTTAGCTTCTTTAATGCCAACCATAATTGTGTTTCTGGAATGCATCTTTACTTCTGTTTTTAGGGAATCAGTACTGCAAGAAAAAACACTACCAGGAGTCCAAAAGAAAAGAGTGCAAAGACTTCAACGGTACGTCTTACAACTCTGCATAATTCCAGGAATTTTTAAACATCACATGATTCATTCTATGCCACAGTTTCACACTTAGCATCCTGACTGTGAATTTGAAGGTGGGATCAAAGCCTGAGCACAGTGTGGAGATGCACATGGTCTTCCCCACAGGTGGGGTGTACATTCTTCAGGAAATGCCCACTTGATTTGGCTCTAGTTCAGGGACGAGTTCAGGGACTTTTTTTGTGGTTGCAATGGAAGAAGTGTCCTGTTCCTGAGGGTCTGAGCCACTGCTGTCTCTCCCTTCTCCCACAGTCCCACCTAGCTGGGGATCCCACATACTTGCTGCTGGGAAAACAGTGAGGACCTTAAAAAAGACAGATGACGTAAGGGCCAAGAGAGACATTTTTCAACTTTTTCCCCCAATCCAATTTCTCTTTTGCTATTGCATTAATTAGAAATTCAGGTAAATGACACAAGTGCCCCAATTTTTTATATCTGCCAGGAGAACAATTAGGCCATTAGAAGTAACAAATGGTTTGGACTCACATTACCTGTTGAAAATTTTCAAGCTACATTATTTCTGACAAAAAAACAAATATACTTGTTTTGGCTAATTTTTACCATAAGCAGTGTCAGCGTTAGCAGATGCAGCTGAGCCTGGCTTTCTCCCCAGTCATGCTTCACTGGAGTGTGCTGACTCTGGTGGGCTCCCATTCATCTAGTAATGGTTATTTACATGAACTGTAACATTTTTCTTTAATGACAATTTCTAATTGTTCAAGCAACCAAGGGTGATATATCAAACACTTGGAAAAAACTTCACCTGTGAAACAAATGACTTTAAATTAACTACCCTTTCAAAAGAAAGGCAAAATTTCAAGATGGACAAATTTGGCCCTTCTCATGCACATATGGTAAGTGCTTCAAACACTTCCCAGCTGGTCCCCACTCCAGAGAACAATTCCTCATGATGGAGTGGAAACCTTCCTGGCTCATCTGGGGGTCCTTTCCATGCCAGCATTTGCTGCATTGTGCTCAGAAGGGATGGAGCAAGGCTGAGCACCCTGAGCATTTGTGGCTTTGCTAATTCCAGAGCCTTTGTGTTTTGAGTATAACTTTTTCTGAGGCACATATTGATGCAGGGCTCTCTGTAAAATCCTGTGTCCTTTGCTGCCCTTTCCACATGATTTATGGCAACTTAGTCGGTGAGTATCTGCTGAAACACATCAGTTGGATTGGCTTCTATGTGTGTCAATTGGTTTCCCCAGGCCTGAGCAGGGTCAACCGGGATAAGTAATTCTGTAATGTTGGTCAGCTTAGGGTCCTGACGGGTTTGAGGGTTGCATGTTAAAAATCAAGGTTGGACCCATGCTGTATGGGGTTGAGCAGTGTCCTCCCAAATCCCTGTGCTTCCTGGAACCTTAGAATGTGACTGAATTTGGAAACAGGGTTTTGAAGATGTAATTACTTAAGCTGAGGCCATTATGGAGCATTATGGGCCTCTAGTCCAATATGGCTGTTAACCTGTAAGTACAGGAGAAGAGACCTGGAGAGGCACGCAGGGAAAATGCCCTCCAGGCACCAAGACACCCCTGCAGCAATAGGTCTGCCAACCAAGAAGCAGGGAGGACCATGGCCACAAAATCTGGAGAGGGGACAGAGCAGACTCCCATGAGGCATCCAGGAGGAGCCAGCCCTGCCCACCTCACCACAGGCTTCTGTCCCCCAAAACTGTACATTTCTGTTGTTTGGGGGCTACCTTATTTGTGTCAGGCTGTTGTGGAAATGAATACTCCCATTTTGAACAGACTTACTAGGTAGGAAAAGCCATGCCCTGTGCCTGCTCTCCTTTGTTCCATACCTGGTGCTGTGGAGAGAAAATGCTGATCTAGAAGGAAAGACACCACATGGTCAAGGAAAGGCCAGGAGAAGCATGGAAGAGCCTGCCCCAGAATATAGGGATGGACTATGGGGATGGAGCTCAGATGGGGCAATGGCTGGAAAGAGGTGCTGTGTACTAAGCAGGAGATGTCAGGAAGCCTGGATGCTCATGTCACAGCCACTGGGCTGGAGTCACAACATACATGCTGAAGCTGGCACCTCTCAGCAGTTGACAGTTGCCCACAGATTTTCAGTCTCTTGGAATCTACCTTTTCCCACATATTAAGTGACACTCTTGAATGTCCTTCTAATTAGCAACATTTTAAAAAGAAGCCCTGTACAGAGTAGTCATTTAAAGCACAGGAAGATAATGTGTGCTGTTCATAGAGTTGGGGCCATTTAAAGACACTTACCTGCTGCAACTCTTCAAGTGTGGTGGTAAAATGTGAAGGACCTTCTTGCTCCTGTTGACCCTGAGTGTTTGCAAGTCCAGCCAGGCATCCACTTCTTTCGTGAGTGGTGGGTAGTGCCAGGAGAAGCTCTGGCTTTCATGGGGGCCACTGGTTTCTGCACTGTCTCTGGAAATCAAAGCATGGGCATGCTGGACCTTTCCTTTCTTCCCCTTGAGTGGACAAGGACACAGGAAGGTCAATGGCTCCCCACATCACCTCTGAAGTAAAGGAGCCAGGACCCTTCCTGCATGAGGTGAGTCTTGGTATCTGCTTCCTTTGAACCTGAGAACCTGCACCAGGAGCAGATGCATTGATTGCTGGGCTTATGGACCCTGACTTATTTAGGGACTTACTTGGCATCATGTGATCTCAAGCCAAGAACTAGGAAGTGGGAGAACCAGGGCAAGATTTTCATGTTCCTCGGTTTCCCTGTGTCTTCCCCATGTCTAAACTGTAAGTACATCTCCTATGATGGAGGTCCCTTGCCTGGCTCAGCCCAGGACTTACTCTGTGCAGTGGGGATTTCTTTCTGGACCCCAGAAAGATATGCAGCTCTCTCAGATCAAACTACAAGCAAACAGCTGTGGAATCTGATTGACTCTTGTGCTTTGAAAACACTGGAGTGCAGTGGTTTGTGCATAATAGACAGGAAGGAGTGAATCATCTTGCTGATGTAGGGACCACAATTCCTCCAGAACTTCTGTCCCATTGTTGAGACAGAAAAGAATTCTGCTGAACCACACTGGGGTGACAGGGCTGTGACTGGTTCCTGTTGGTTTGTTGGTGGGTTAGCAGTAAGATAATGAACACTTTCCCTTCTGGTTGGTGGAATCCAGGTTGCTTGGTAAATTTCCCCCAAGGCCCATCTGTGACTTTTGCTGATGGACCTGAACGATCACTTTTTCTTTCTATGGCTACTCAGTTTAGGGGTCAGCCCTGAGCAGAACATCTGGTTTTTGTTTCTTGCCAGGGCTTTTATCTCTTTTTCTACACAATATTGCATTGTCTGCTCAAAGCTGAGTCTCTCCTTGTCTTTGTGTTGGTCATGTATTTTTTTCTTTTTTAAATTTTTTCTTTTTTAAATTTGTTTTACTCAGTTGTACATGACAGTAGAATGCATTCATGCATTTTGATAGATCATATATAAATGGAGTGTAATTTCTCATTTTTCAGATTGTACATATTGTGGTGTATTTTTTAAATAAAAGCATACTTAACACTTTAGAAACCTAAAACACATTTTCCATTCAAATATTTTAGATCCAGATATTTTCCAAAACCTGTTTAATGACATATGTGAAGCTTTATATGTTACTCTTCATTCTAATAACATGACTGTTTATGTTTGTGCATATCAGCAACTTCTCAGTGGGTCTCTCATAGGGTCATTTTCAGGGAGTTGAATCTCACATTTATTTAGAGATGAGGATAAGATGTTCTCAATTGTCCATATGCTGCATGTCTGAACCACTTACAGAGTTAAATAGAATTCATCGAAGATATTGTTTTCACTCTTCCACAAGAAATTTTATGTTTATGTATAAACCTATGGTTACTTCTCTGCATAAACTATTCCTGAGCATAGAAAAGGAGGATGTGTTTTTAATTCATTTGAGAAAATTAGAAGATTCTCTTTCTAATTTTTATTTTTATAGACTACATTTTGATTTATTGTACACAAATGGGGTTCAAGTTTTTGTTTCTATGGTTGTGCATGATGTAGATTCACACCATTCATGTAATCATACACGTACATAGGGTAATGATGTCTGTCTCATTCCACCATTTTTCATACCCTGCCCCCTCCTTCCTCTCATTTCCCTCTAAAATGAGAAAATTCTTGACATCAGGGCTTGATAAAGACATACAAAGAAACCTGTAAGTCAATTTTACCTATGAAAATAGATGTGAGAAGTATTTTGGATGTGAGAATCCAAAATACATTATAAATGACACCTAGAGGAATGAGGTATTTTAAAATGATTGACACCAACACCATTGAGCCTTGTGTGTGCAGGGACTTTGCACATATGGACCTTACCTGCTTTTTGAAGATCCCATGACCTGGAGAAGTCATGGGAGCTACAGGACAACTGAGATTTGAACCCTCAGTTTTCTGAATTTAGATTCCAAACTTGAGAAAGTTGTACCAAGATGTCACCTCCTTCAATGCAGGGGGCATGGACTGGCATCTATCACTTGTGTAGGACTCAGGAGAAACACACATGAAGCTCCTAGGTGAAGCCAGAGAGTTATCTGGCAAAATGTAACCTTTGTTCACGATGATGCCAACCAGAAGAAATGGGACATTTCTTTGACATGGATACAGCTTTGTAAAGGTCACCTGCTCTCCACCTTCCAGGCCTCCCTCCAATTCTGTCCTGTGCAGTTGTGATGGACATAACATAGAACTTACATGAAAAATATTTTAAAGGGAGATTTTGTAAGTTTTATTGCGGTTTTTCAATGTAAAAGAAATGAAATGTTCATTGGGGAAGGAAGGAGATGAAGGTCTCATTGCTTGCAGTTGAAGTGACTGTCCAGAGAGCCTACTGGAAACATTATCACACAAAGATCTTTAGTTGATTAAAGAAATCAACTAATTTTAACAATTTATCTAGGATTTAATAATTTTTAGCAAAAATTAATCTGTTGTGCAGAAAATAACATTCTTTAACACAAAACAACTAAAAACATAGTGGCAAAAAATCCTATTTACGATCGCAATACAAATAAAAAACACATCTGAATAAACTTAGTAAACGTCCTGGAAAAGTATGAAAAAATATTAAACTTTGCCAAGGGACAGGGGGAAAAAAAGACTTAAATGAACAGGAAGAATAATGTTCCTGCAGGAGAAGATTTAGTGGTGCAGATGTCAACTTTCACCTAATTCATTTACAAATTCAATGAATATCCAATTCCAGTCCCCAGGGGACCTGGGGTGGGACTTAGCAAATGTTGTTAAAGTTCATCTGGAAAAATAAATGGCTGAGAAAAGCCAAGGAAATTTTGAAAAAAAAGAATAATGAGAGAGGACTTGACGTACTAGATATTAAAATACTGGAGTGATTAAAACAATGTGCTTTTGGTGCCAGGATGGAAGGATCAATAGAACAGAGGAGAAATTTCAGAAAGAGAAATCAATAATCTAGTACATAATAAAGATGGCATTTGAGGGCAGAAAGAAAAGGGTGGATTTTAAGTAAATAGTTTTGTGTGACAATTTAAGCATTTGCAAAAAGAAAGGTTAGACCCCTCCATTGCAATTGGACAACATGAACTAGCAGAGAGATTAATATTTTAAGTTTAAAACTGGATCTTCATCAGTACAAGCAAATATCTGTGCAAAAATTGACCTAATATTTCTGTGGCAAAAGTTATTTTAAGTGTGTGGTCTCACATAAAAACTAAGAAAGAAAAGTAGATGCATTTGAATTCACGAAAACAGTTAAAAAAGTACAATGCAGATGATAGTTTATGAAACAATGTTTGCAACTTATAGGTCATGTGTTCCCTGCAATGTCTAAGGAATTCAAATCAGGAAGAAAAAATCTAAAGTGGAAGTTCCATTGTTAGGAGTCTATCCCTGCACTCATTAAGCTCAGTCTCTTTATGCACACATGCTTGTGCACCTGCACACGCACACACACTTCATTCTGATGGTGTTAAAATAACAAACTCAAAACAAAGACACACAATGTATCCTCCACAGGTCGTTCAATAAACTGCTGTGGCACCAATAGGATGAGACTCTTGCATTTGGGGGCAATGTGGATAGGAACCGTGGTTTGTTGTTACCTGGGAAAATCTCTAGTCTTCTGTTATTACCTGTGAAAGCAAAGTAAGGAGCTGTATGTGTACTTCTGGTGTGTGTGTGTGGGGGGTGGTTCTGTAACTGGAATCAAAGAATGATATTCTCAGTGATGATTTGAGAAAAGGATCAGGTTTGTTTTAGTCTTAGAAAGGAGGGATACTGAATTTTCTAACGTTATATGTGTCCTTTTTAAAGAAGTGTCCATTTATTTGTTGTGCTTGTGATAATGAACAACTTCAATGTCCTTTGTGCTTCTCTGTAATTAAAAAATAACAACAAACTAATAAACATTAAATTAAAATTAAAATATGAATGTCTCGCAAGCACAAGGCCCCGGGTTCAATCCCCAGTACCGCAAAAAAAAAAAAAAAAAAAAAAAAAAAAAAAAAAAAAAAAAAAAATCAAAATATGGAAAGAAAAAATGCAGGTTTAAAAGGTTGACTAAAAGAGAAGAAATACAAATGATGTCTGATAAGCATACTTTTTAAACTTGACTAATAATAAAATGCAAATAAAAATGAAATAATTTATAATTTACTTATGAAATAGAATATATAAACTTTTACTAATAAAAGCATTTTGATGATAATGTCTGATGTTGCTATGAGAAATGCCTTAGCGAAGGTAAAGACTGCTCATTCAATCTGTCTGGATAGTTCTTCTTGGTATTTTAAGTTCTACTTTAAGATTTATCCTGTGGAAATAACTATAGATATCAGTGAAGTGTTGGCCTCAGATATTTTTATTGCAATATGTTTAGTGATGGAAAATGTAAACAGTAGTGTATTTATGGTACACTCATATCATGGATACTAGGAAACCATTAAAAATTTTGTGCAAAATGTCAGGAACACTGTTTGATATAAAATGTTGAGTGTAAAATGTAGGCAATAAAGCAACCTGAATGGTTTAATTCAAAGGTTAATTTAGAAAGTGTGAATTCTCATGGAAAAGAAAGTGTACACAGTGTTAAAATGGATGTTTTAGATGTTGAGACTGATATTGGATTTTATTTTTCTCTTATTTGCTTATTCTTAAAACCCTGCAATCTGGATTATAGGATGAGATTCAGAGGAGGGGGTACCTCATTCATTCTTTAATGCAGAAAAAAATCCCTTGAGCACCCACTATATCCTGTCATGACACTGCTTCTTCAGTGTGGGCATTCACAGTCCAGTGGAAGGAGCAAGGAGTGGAATGGGTCTCCAGATTCTACAAAAGACCAGAGAGGAACCACTGACTTGGCTTGGGAAAGACAGGAAGACAGGGAAAGATCTGAGTTCAGTTTACCTGGATCAAGCTTGGAGGAGTGTTCCATGTGTTTGCTTCATTCCTTTCTCAGTCATTGAATGTTGTGTAACCTCAGAGTATGCAGACACCAAAGGGCTGTGAACGCCATCTGCAGATCTGCTTTCTCCACACTCAGACACCCCAGTTCTCTTTCTGGAGGAGACTGCCAGCTAACGTGGGACCCCACCTCAACTTGACTTCAGTTTTGGGTGCACCTGTCTTAGGGCTAGCTGCCAACAGTGAGATCCCTGCTTCTACCCTTGCAACACATCTCCTGGACTGGGCTGCAAAAATGATCAGAGCCCAGACCAGAGAGAAGCCCATGTGAGGATGATAAGGAGATACAGCCTTTCTCCATGCTTCTGGGTGATAATTTCATCATTTCCAGATTTCTCTAAGGTCTGGTCAGTTCTATAGAAAGTACATAGGAGAGAGGAAAGGCTGTTACCCTGGTTCCTTGGCACGTGCCTTGTGCAGGCAGCCCCTGCACATTGACTGAACACTTATGCCTTGGTTTTACCCTCACCTGACTGGACATCCCTCCTCAGTGGCAGTGGATGTCACACCCTCCCTGGGTTTGGAGCCCACATGTGCTCTGCCTTGAAGGATTTTCCCAGCTTCTCTGTAAAATCTGAGTCCCTAGGAAGACAGTCCTAGAGACCTGGGCTGCCCTCAGTGTAGATATTTCCCATTTCTTCCTGGCAAGTTTGGGTAACCCTTTGCCTCATTATTGTCAGTTTCCTGTTTCCAGGACAGATTATTGCTCCATACTTGATCCTTACTGGGGCCATTTGATACTTGTTCCAAGAGTCCACACAACCTTCACTCTGATTCTGAATTTCTTTATGCCCTCTGCTGAGTGCACCTCTGCACTTAAGCACAGTGGCCTACAGGGTGGCAGCATATTATTTCTTACACACACACAAGCACACATGCGTGAGCATGTTTCTTAATCTTCTCACTGGTCTAGAGTTCTTAAAACAATCATTCTGGCAAAATAAACTTTGTTGAAAGACCAGGAGGAGACAGGTGCCAAGAGGCAGCAGCTGCATACAGGCTCACCAGCCGACTCCCACCAAGGGTCCATCTATCCTGGCTGAACCTCAGGAGATCTCTCAGATCAACTGCAGTTGGCATGGCATCCCCTGGGAAAGCAGGTGCACTTGTCTGTCTTTGTCCCAAGCGCCTAGGATCTTAGTGACAGTTTAACCTCATGGTTCTGCTCTCCCAAGCAAGGCTCTTGGAGAATGAGGCGCTCATGTCTTGGAACAGGTCAGCTTTGCCATCTAGTTTCCCCCGCTGAATAAATGAAACACACTTTTTAGTTTTTATTTTGTTGTTAATTTCATGCCTTATGCTAAATCTGTATTGCATACTTAATCTTGTTAAGAAATATTCACATCATATTTATTACTGGTAAACTTATTTCATAGGTAATTGCATCTTTTTTTCTTCTTTTTTTTAATTTCCTTTATTTGTACTGGGGATTGAACCCAGGAGACCTTAACCAGTGAGCCACATTCTCAGCCCTATTCCCTTTTTGAAATTTTGAGACAGGTTCTCTGTAAATTGCTGTAGGGCTTCACTAAGTTGCTGAGGCTGGCTTTGAACTTGTGATCCTCCTTCCTCAGCCTCCCAAGGCACTGGTAGATTTCTTAAAGTGAATAGTAGATATTGATCTTTTACAGAGAAATTTAACTCATTTAATTTTTAGTAATCATTAATGTCCTTATTGTCTTTGTTTGGCCTTCTTATTTTATTTTTTTAACTTCCACATTTTATTTTATTTTTTGGTACTTTTGCCCGTCCTTCATTTTCATAAATTGCTAAGGTTTTCTTTGTCCATTTTTTCCATTTGTGGCTTGGAATGTACACATTCCATTTCCATTTTTCTAGTTTTTGACCTTTCAGTATTTATTATGTGTTTTATACACTTTCCCCTTAGTTGCATAAAGAGTCACACAGTATCTACTTCTCCTTATACAAGAGAAAAATCCTGGCATGGCTTCATGGTTCTCGATTTTCTACTGTCTCATTCCTAACTTGTTGAGATAATATGGAATTTTATTCCAAATTCTTATTAAGATTTTGAACATTTCCCTTTATCAATTTTCTTGGCGCATTCTCTAGCACTGCAAAAATCTTCATATAAATTTTACAATTTCTATGTTTATAAGTCATAACTATAAATGTTACAGCGTTTTTTTAATCATATCTTGATTCTACTTCATTCTGTGGATGTACATCCTTGTATAATTGCCATAGGCAAGCTTATGTGAGAGAGTAAACTTCTGAGGTATTTATATTTTCAGAAATGTTGATTTTGTATTGCTACTTGAATACTGTCTGGACTGCATATAGGAACCTCAATTCAAAAGTACATTTTCCTTATAGTTTTGAACACATTATTGTGCTTTTCAAAGCAATCCTTCTTCTCTTTGGCAACACCATTCACTGGAGAGACTCTTCTTTCTCTATTGTGTGATCTTGGCACTTGTGTCAAAAATCTATTGACCATAAATGTTGGGTTTATTTCTGGGATCTCTGTCCTGCTCTATTAGTCAATGTGTCTGTCTTTATGTGACTAGCAGGCTGTTTTGATTACTGTAGTTTTGTAATGGTTTTGAAATCAGTTAGTGTGATGCCTCCAGCTGTGCTGTTTTTTTTTTTTTTTTTCCCTCCAGATTGCTGTGGCTATTCAAGATCCTTGGGGGTTCCATAGACATTTTGTTTCTATTTCTGTGAACAATGACATTGGCATTTTCATAGGGATCATAGTGAATTTGTAGACTACATTGGGTAGTATGGACACTAATAATATTAAATCATTTAATCCATGCTCTTGGGATACCTTTCCATTTTGCCAAATATTTTTTTCATCAGTGTTTTATAGTTTTCGGTATACAGATCTTTCATCTCCTAGTTTAAGTTTACTTTTATTTCTGCATGCTTTAGTGAATGCCCTTGGTTTGTTAATTTCTTTTTCAGGTAGTGTACTGTAAGTGCAAAGAAATTCTACTGATTTTTGTGTGTTGATTTTGTAGCCTGAAATTTACTGAATTTATTTATGAGTTCTAACAGTGTTGTTTTGTTTTTGTTTTCTTGGTGTGGAATCTTTAGGGTTTTCTATATGAGATCATGTTATCAGCAAAGGATACTTTCACTTCTCTCTGTCCTACTTGAATGTCTTTTATTTCAGGCTAGAACTTAGAAGACTATGTTGAATGGAAGAGCTGAGAGCAGTCATCCTTGCCCTGTTCCTGGTCTTTTGCCTATTGAGTAGATGTAACTTTGGGCTTTACACACACGGCATTTACTGGGTTCAGGTAACTAACTTACTTCTATGCCTGATTTGTTGAAAGGTTTCATCATGAAAGGAGGTTGAACTTTGTCAAATGCTTTTTCTGTATCTGTTGAGAGCATCAGAAGGTTTTCTTCCTTCATTTTGTTAATGTGCTATATCACATTTATTGATTTACATGTTGAACCAACCCTGCATTCCTGGTTTAAATCCAACTTGATTGTGGGAATGATTCTTTTAATGTATGGTTTAATTCAGTTTACTTGTATTTTGTTGAGGATTTTTGCAAATATGCTCATCAAGGGTATTGATCTGTAGTTCTGGTTCCCTGTAGCATCTTTTTCTGACTTTGATATCAGAGTAATGCTAGTCTTGTGAAACTTCAATTTGTTGATGTTTTTCCACTTTGTAAGATTTTAGTACATTTTCTTTACTGTTCACATTCTAAAACGTAATCATAATGTGTCTAGTTAAGGATTTTTAAAATTAACCTCCTCTGCACTTAGTAGGCCATTTCAAACTGAAGGTGCCTAGTTTTATTTAAAATTCTAATTGATCATTTTTTATTTCACTCTCTCCATTCCTTCTGTTCTTTTTTCTCGAATTTCTCTTACAGAGATAGGATTTTTCTGGCCTTACTCTTCATGTTTTAACTTTCATTTCATATCTTCTTTATCCTTTGGATATATTAAAAGAGATGCTCTGGTTAATTTGTCAGTGTATTAATTTATTCTTCAACTGTGTCCCCTCTTTTATTCACCCTACTTTTTAAAAATATTAAACCTTTGTATTTTTCTCTTTTAAGTAGACACTTTACTTCTCTCTTTCTCCATTTTGGATTTGTCCAGGGGGCACTTTACCCCTGAAATATATCCCCAGTCCTTTTCATTTTTATTTTTTAAATTTTTTATTGTAAACAAAAGGGATACATGTTGTTTCTATGTTTGTACATGGAGTAAAGGCATACCATTTGTGTAATCATGAATTTACATAGGGTAATGTTGTTTGATTCATTCTGTTATTTTTTTCCTTCCCTCTCACCCCTCTTTTCCCTCTATACAGTCCTTCCTTCCTCCATTCTTGCCACCCTCCTTAACCCTAGCTCTAAACCTAACCCTAACCCCTCCACCCCCCATTATATGTCATCATATGCTTATCAGCGAGATCATTCGTCCTTTGGTTTTTTGAGATTGGCCTATCTCACAAAGGATGATATTCTCAAATTTCATCCATTTGCCAGCAAATGCCATAATTTTATCATTCTTTATGGCTGAATAATATTCCATTGTATATATATACCACAGTTTCTTTATGTATTCATCAATTGAAGGACATCTAGATTGGTTTTTTATGCCTTTTTTTGAAATAATTAAAAACATTTTAGTTTTGATCTTTGGGGATTAAAACCACATTTAATCATGCAATGTTTTCTTTATTATTTTTGTTCTTGTGTTATAGCAAATGTGCAGTGGTTTTTATCTCCTCTTTGTACATGCAGTAACATATTATTTGACCATGAATCATTTTAATAGATTGAAACATAAGCATGTGAATTGAAAAATAGATACATTAGTCAAATCAATCAATAAATATGTAAATATATTTCTATGATGAAAAACAATCTTGGCTACTGTGTCCTCCAACTTGAAGAGAGAGAGTTGAAATATATGGCAGTAAAATATAGCTTTCCATGTCAACTAGCCAGGGCCTGCATCCTAAAAGGAATCTTGAGCCCTGGTTAAGTAGTATTCCATCAACAAAATCATAAAGGCATTGAAATGAAGGGATGATGGAGTGCAGCAGGACATTTGTAAAATCACCTTTCAGTCTGAGGCTAGAGTAGTTTAGTATTAGACATGGCATACTTTTCATATAAATTTGCTTACAAATAACGTGGCTTAACAAGTAGTGCTACCAGGCTGGCCCTTTAGTCAATGTATTTCTACTATTGCCCTGTAGTCAATGTATTTTTTTATTTATTTTTTTTAATTGAATAGATGATTTATTTTTTTTTATTTTAAACAAATGGGATACATGTTGTTTCTCTGTTTGTACATGGCGTAAAGGCATACCATTTGTGTAATCATAAATTTACATAGAACAATGTTGTTTGATTCATTCTGTTATTTTTTCCCTTCACCCCTCCCACCCCTCTTTTCCCTCTATACAGTACTTCCTTCCTCCATACTTGTCCCCCTCCCTAACCCTAACTCTATCCCTAATACTAACCCTTCCCTCCCCCCCATTATGTGTCATCCTCCACTTATTAGCGATATCATTCGTCCTTTGGCTTTTTGAGATTGGCTTATCTCACTTAGCATGATATTCTCCAATTTCATCCATTTGCCTGCAAATGCCATAATTTTATCATTCTTTATGGCTGAGGAATATTCCATTGTATATATATATACCACAGTTTCTTTATCCACTCATCAATTGAAGGGCATCTAGGTTGGTTCCACAGTCTGGCTATTGTGAATTGAGCAGCTATGAACATTGATGTGGCTGTATCTCTGTAGTATGCTGATTTTAAGTCCTTTGGGTATAGGCCAAGGAGTGGGATAGCTGGGTCAAATGGCAGGTCCATTCCAAGCTTTCTAAGGAATCTCCACACTGCTTTCCAGAGTGGCTGCACTAATTTGCAGCCCCACCAGCAATGTATGAGTGTACCTTTCTCCCCACATCCTCGCCAACACCTGTTGTTGCTCGTATTCTTGATAATCGCCATTCTAATTGGGGTGAGATGGAATCTTAGGGTGGTTTTGATTTGCATTTCTCTTATTACTAGAGATGTTGAACATTTTTCCATATGTTTGTTGATTGCTTGTAGATCTTCATCTGTGAAGTGTCTATTCATTTCTTTAGCCCATTTGTCGAATGGATTATTTGAATTCTTTGAGTAGAGTTTTTTGAGTTCTTTATAGATTCTGGAGATTAGTGCTCTATCTGAAGTATGATTGGCAAAGATATTCTCCCACTCTGTAGGTTCTCTCTTCACATTGCAGATAGTTTCCTTTGCTGAGAGAAAGCTTTTTAGTTTGAATCTATCCCAGTTATTGATTCTTGCTTTTATTTCTTGTGCTATGGGAGTCTTGTTAAGGAAGTCTGGTCCTAGGCCAACATGTTGAAGATCTGGACCTACTTTTTCTTCTATAATCTGCAGGGTCTCTGGTCTGATTCCAAGGTCCTTAATCCATTTTGAGTTTAGTTTCGTGCATGGTGAGAGATATGGGTTTAGTTTCATTCTGCTGCATATGGATTTCCAATTCTCCCAGCACAATTTGTTGAAGAGGCTATCTTTTCTCCATTGCATATTTTTGGCACCTTTGTCTAGTATGAGAAAATTGTATTTATTTGGGTTTGTGTCCATGTCCTCTATTCTGTACCATTGATCTACCTTTCTATTTTGGTACCAATACCATGCCATTTTTGTTACTATTGCTTTGTAGTAGAGTTGAAGATCTGGTATTGAAATACCCCCTGTTTCACTCTTCCTGCTAAGGATTGCTTTAGCTATTCTGGGTTTCTTATTCTTCCAGATGAATTTCATAATTGCTTGCTCTATTTCTGTAAGGTACGTCATTGGGATTTTAATTGGAATTGCATTGAATTTGTATAGCACTTTAGGTAGTATGGCCATTTTGACAATATTAATTCTTCCTATCCAAGAACATGGAAGATCTTTCCATCTTCTAAGGTGTTCTTTAATTTCTTTCTTTAGTGTTGTATAGTTCTCATTGTAGAGGTCTTTCACCTCTTTTGTGCGATTGATTCCCAAGTATTTTATTTTTTTCGAGGCTATTGTGAATGGGGTAGTTTTCCTAATTTCTCTTTCTGAAGGTTCATCACTTATGTATAAAAATGCGTTGGATTTATGGGCATTGATCTTGTAACCTGCTACTTTACTGAATTCACTTATGAGTTCTAAGAGTTTTCTGGTGGAATTTCCAGGTTCCTCTAAATATATAATCATGTCATCAGCAAACAGGGATAGTTTGAGTTCTTCTTTTCCAATTCGTATCCCTTTAATTTCTTTGGTTTGTCTAATTGCTCTGGCCAGAGTCTCAAGAACGATGTTGAAGAGAAGTGGTGAAAGAGGGCATCCCTGCCTTGTTCCAGTTCTTAGGGAGAATGCTTTCAGTTTTTCACCATTTAGAATGATATTAGCCATGGGCTTAGCATAAATGGCCTTTACAATGTTAAGGAATGTTCCCACTATCCCTATTTTTTCTAGTGTTTTGAGCATGAAGGGGTGCTGTATTTTATCAAATGCTTTTTCTGCATCTATTGAAATAATCATGTGATTCTTGACTTTAAGTCTATTAATATGGTGAATTATGTTTATTGATTTCCTGATGTTGAACCAACCTTGCATCCCTGGGATGAAACCCACTTGATCATGGTGCACTTTTTAATATGTTTTTGTATGCGATTTGCTAAAATTTTGTTGAGAATTTTTGCGTCGATGTTCATTAAGGATATTGGTCTGAAATTTTCTTTCCTTGATGAGTCTCTGTCTGGTTTAGGTATCAGTGTGATATTGGCTTCATAGAATGAGTTTGGGAGGGTTCCCTCCTCTTCTATTTCATGGAATACTTTGAGAAGTATTGGAATGAGCTCTTCTTTAAAGGTTTTGTAGAACTCGGCTGAGAACCCATCTGGTCCCGGACTTTTCTTTTTTGGTAGGCTTTTGATGACTTCTTCTATTTCAGTACTTGAAATTGGTCTATTTAAATTGTGTATGTCCTCCTCGTTCAGTTTAGGCAATTCATATGTCTCTAGAAACCTGTTGATGTCTTCGTAATTTTCTATTTTGTTGGAGTATATATTTTCAAAATAGCTTCTAATTATGTTTTGTATTTCAATCCTGTCTGTTGTGATATTTCCTTGTTCATTCCGAATTTTAGTGACTTGGGTTTTCTCTCGTCTTCTCTTTGTTAGTGTGGCTAATGGTTTATCAATTTTGTTTATTTTTTCGAAGAACCAATTATTTATTTTGTCAATTTTTTGTATTGTTTCTTTTGTTTCAATTTCATTGATTTCAGCTCTGAGTTTAACTATTTCCTGTCTTCTACTACTTTTGGTGCTGTTCTGTTCTTCTTTTTCTAGGGCTTTGAGCTGTAGTGTTAGGTCATTTATTTGTTGAGTTTTACTTCTTTTATTAAATACGCTCCATGAAATAAATTTCCCTCTAAGTACTGCTTTCATAGTGTCCCAGAGATTTTGATATGATGTTTCTTTGTTCTCATTTACCTCTAAGAATTTTTTAATTTCCTTCCTAATATCTTCTGTTATCCATTCATCATATAATAGCATATTGTTTAATCTCCAGATGTTGGAATAGTTTTTGTGTTTTACTCTTTCATTTATTTCTAACTTCAATCCATTATGATCTGATAGAATACATGGTAGTGTCTCTATCTTCTTGTATTTAGTCAATGTATTTCTACTATTGTTGCTAAACAAACTCTCCTTGCACTCTGCTATGGCTAGGGTAGAAATAAATAATTCATCCCCGGGCTTAAAATGTACTACTATCACATTCCTCACCCACAGTAGTTGTCTTTGTTAATTAATGACTTAACATAACTCCTTTTAGCTGTTCAAAATCCAGCTACCCAATTTTTATATACTTCCCCTCATCTGCTCTCTTTATTGAATGAAATCATAATCAATGCTCAATCTCTAATTTATAAGATAATAAAGTGAGCTGCATGGATTATTAGTAGTTACATTGTGTAACTTATCAGTTATTTGTCAGATGAATGTAGGACTATAATTAACATGCATTATTTTAACAAATACAACTGAGAAATAAGGATTTTAAGTGACTTGCCTTTCTCAGAAAGTAGGCACAAGATACAGTAAGGAAATCTGAATTTGCATTTATTTACATATCAGTGTAATTTTTTCGTGTAGCACATACCATTAGTTAATATCTTTCAATTGCAAAGTGCTATAATTTGTTATCTGATTATATTTTTACACGTTAATAAGATCAAGCAGTACTAATTAAAATTTGTAGGTTCTGTTGGAAGGAGGACTCATAGAACAAATGTGAATGAGGAAGGAGGAGTATAGATTTAAGGAGGAGTATAGATTTGGAAGGATGTACTAAAGTTCCTGTGACCCTCGCCCCAGTTCCAGTTGTCTCTCCATAGCTGTCACCAAGTGCTCAACACAAGGACCACCTTGAACGAGAGAGGGTACCCAGGAGCAACCTGAGGGCCACAGGCAGTGGGGACCACTGTTCAGACTGTGGCTCTCTGGAGCTTAATGCAGTTATGTTGCTGCTCCAAACAACCTGCCTTCAACAGTTTAAAAAGGAAGCCTCTGTCTCCCACTAAAATGGTAGGTGGGGTATTGCATAATGGAGTCCACAATGCCTGCTTTTTACAGGGTTGTACATTTACTGACATTTAAATAGCTGAGCATCTTTTCCTTTAGGATTAATAAGATACACAGAAACCAACAGGAGATTTCTGAGGTTTACTAAACTTTAATCTGTAAAATTTAATAGCAATATCAGAGTCATTATGTGTATATTAGAATGCAGTCTAACTTTACAAACACTTTTAAGCAATGAATTAGGTTACAAGAATGGGTTGGCTGTGTATCATTATGTCTAGGTAAATGCCAGAATGATGACATAATTGGTAGTTGAGAGTAAAATACAACCCCTGTAAAATGTTACTAAGGTGAATGTGGAAGGGTTGTAATTCATTATACACAAACATGGCTCCTAGGTATTTATCATTTTATGAAGTATAGACCACTTGAATTCACCAGGCATTGATTTTCTCTTGCCTTTGTTACATCCTTCAGAAGTGTAACACATCCTGGTTTCAAAATTGCTAATTCCTTTTTATTCAACCATTTGCCAGGGTACCCCATTGGATTTTAAGTCTCTTCGTGCACTGGAGACTAAGAATTCTGTAAATGCTAAATCCAAAAGACTGGCCTTAACAAGAATGATAATCCACCAATTTCAGACAATGATAAATTTATGACTTTGGATTTAAGGTCAGATGGTTATTTCAGACATTAAAGCAGTCCAATTTCATAATACCCTGCCTGCACCTTAAGGAAAGACATTTTTTCACCCTGTTGCCTGTGAGTTCCTGCTAAAGACATATAGTAATAGTTTGGGAGTCAAGGAGCCCATTTCCTACCTGTGCCTGTGCTTTCCCTTAGCCCTGGGCGACTGTTTAACTTTTAACCCTCTTGTTCACACAGTGTACATGCATAAAAGTACAATGTAGCACATAGGAAGCAGTTTTTCCAACATTTGTTTTATGCAGTTTGCCACAATACACATTACTCATGTTTTAGACATTTCTGCTGTCCCCAAGTTAGGAGTCATTTTCTCTGAATGGTCACTTTGCTTTAAATTCTTTTGGTTCCAGGTCATTTTGTCCCCATCTGCAACAACAGGGCATCTAACTCAGAGAAAGACTCTTGCCGAGAAAAGCCTTTGAAAAAGGCTTGTATTTGCCAGTCCGTCGGGAGGCTTTGATCTCGCAGTGCTTCACCTGGCCTCTGCTCTGGTCCAGCCTCTCTCCCATCTCACTGGAGGTGAGCTGCCTTCCCCCTAGAGCACCTCTCTTCCTTCAGGCATCCTGAGCCACCAGACATGATGCAGGACTCACTCAGCCATCGCTTGGTCCTCCTGCTTCTGCTCTCAGGTCCAGCAGCACTGCAGAGCAAGTGGAAGGAAAGGCTCTCCACCTGGCGTCTGCAGCACTTGGCAAGCTCTTGACCCACCACTTACGTAGTAGGACCGGAGAGCAAGTCATGAGGGCATCTGGATTCAGTACTTCTTCCTACCTGCTGTCCATAATTTGAAGCCTGGGATAGGTGCTCCACAGATGATGAAGGAGAGGTGGACCAGGAACCTGGAGAACCTTGGATAACCCTGCTGTTCCTCTGGAGAAAGGCAGGGAGAGCTTCAAAGGGAGGCTCCAGCTGGAGGCCTTCTGTGGGCCTCTGAGGCAAGGGAAGATGTTGATTTATCTGAACTTCTTTACCCTGTAGAGTTTGCATTTTATTTACTTATTTCCCTTGCTTAGATATTTCCTAAAAAGCTGTCATCCCAATTTATTCAGTGACAAAGAATGGAACTTCATGGATGAGATTTTCTCCGTGAGGATTCCAGGCTCCATAAGGGAACATGACTTCTGCATTCTACCTGCATCTGCCAGCATCTGGCCAGGGGAACTGAGAAGTCCTGAAGAGAAGACCTTCGGCTTTCCAGAGAGGATCATGCTCCTGAATTGAAAGGAAACAGCAAGCAGAACTTTCAGGATATGCAAGTGTGTTCTGTGTAGGAAAAGAAGAATTACCTTTATTTAGTAATTTTATTGGGTAAAATTCAAGGTGGAAGACCTGGTTTCTAAGTCTGCTTCCATCTGGGTCATTAGCTTTTGAGATCCTACTGCAGAAGCAAAGGGGATTAGAGAAATAGAGATAAATAATATGTAGATGGAGAGAAAAAATTAAAAGCCATTTCCTTAACCTCTTGTAGCTCTTCTCCTAGAAGCTTAGAAGAAGTGAAGAAGAAGAAGGAGGAGGAGGAGCAGGGGGAGAATATTCAAGTCAATATTTGTAGACTTTGGGAGGTAGACAATTAACAGAAAAACATGCCTTTTTTCACCCTCTTGCTCACCCACCATCCAACAAAAAGGACATAAGAAATGTGGAGTCTCTGCAAACTGCACAACTGAATGTCAGCTCTGGATTTTTAAAATCCCTAATGAGATCCTGAACCTATGGAGTCTGCACAGTATTTGTGTTTTTTTCTGCAATCATCTGAGTCTTGTTTCTCCTTGTTTTTCTTTTAAAAAATTTTCCCGAGGCGGCGGCTGCGGCGGCTGAAGCAGCGTGGTGGTGGTGGCGGCAGTGGAGGCTGCTCGGCCAGTACTCCGGACCCCAGCCATTTCAGACTGGGAGCGAGCGTGGCGCGGGCATTGAAGGCGGCGGCAGGGACCAGAGGCTCGGCGGCTCTCAGGCCTGCTGAAAATGACTGAATATAAACTTGTGGTAGTTGGAGCTGGTGGCGTAGGCAAGAGTGCCTTGACGATACAGCTAATTCAGAATCACTTCGTGGATGAATATCCTACAATAGAGGATTCCTACAGGAAACAAGTAGTAATTGATGGAGAAACCTGTCTCTTGGATATTCTCGACACAGCAGGTCAAGAGGAGTACAGTGCGATGAGGGACCAGTACATGAGGACTGGGGAGGGCTTTCTTTGTGTATTTGCCATAAATAATACTAAATCATTTGAAGATATTCACCATTATAGAGAGCAAATTAAAAGAGTTAAAGACTCTGAAGATGTACCTATGGTCCTAGTAGGAAATAAATGTGATTTGCCTTCTAGAACAGTAGACACAAAGCAGGCTCAGGACTTAGCAAGAAGTTATGGAATTCCTTTTATTGAAACATGAGCAAAGACAAGACAGGGTGTTGATGATGCCTTCTATATGTTAGTCTGAGAAATTCAAAAACATAAAGAAAAGATGAGCAAAGACAGTAAAAAGAAGAAAAAGAAGTCAAAGACAAAGTGTATAATTATGTAAATAAAATTTGTACTTTTTTCTTAAGGCATACTTAAGTGGTAATTTTTGTACATTACACTAAATTATTAGCATTTGTTTTAGCATTACTTAATTTTTTTTTGTTCCATGCAAACTTAGCTTTTATCTTAAATGCTTATTTTAAAATGACAGTGGAAACTTTTTTTCCCCTCTAAGTGCCAGTATTCCCTGAGTTTTGGTTTTTGAACTAGCAATGCCTGTGAAAAAGAAACTGAATACCTGAGATTTACATCTTGGGGTTTTTGGCGCATGCAATTTGATTAATCCTATTTTTCTTACCAATTGTGAACGTTAGTATGAAAGAGCTTAATGAACTTTTGAATCATCCCTATTTTGTACTTTATCTAATTACATAAATGGATTAATTAGTAATTATAACTTCAGTTGTGATTTTATAATTGGTTTTACTAAAACATTGAAGGATCACAAGTTTATGGGCTTCCTTTCAATTTACCATCTAGACATTATGTCTTATAGTTTGTCATCCTTCATGAATGTAAAC
Organism: Sciurus vulgaris; assembly: GCF_902686455.1. Taxonomy (NCBI): domain Eukaryota; kingdom Metazoa; phylum Chordata; class Mammalia; order Rodentia; family Sciuridae; genus Sciurus; species Sciurus vulgaris. Next base: position 443,631 of record NW_027632880.1, on the reverse strand, counting down.
AGATACTGTTCACAAAGGCTTTCTCTCCCTTTCCACTGCTATTAGTCATGGTCATTATCCTAAAAATATTATATTTTTTCTATAAAAAGGAAAAAATAGAAAAAAAAGTAAGATAATGGAAAATATTAAAAGGCCATTGACATTCCACATTAGATAAATTAACTGTAAGACTCCTAGCTTTTCCTGTTAAGGCAAATCCAGTGAAATGGGGATTATAGCAACCATTTGGGGGCTATATTTATATGCTACTAAATTTTTATAATAATTGAAACAATTTTAATATGTATAAAACTTCTCATAGGAATTAAATATAGTCTCCCTGTGTCAGATTTTTTCTTAACTGTGAATCTTTCTTGAACCTCAATCTTTGAAAATAGTTTTAGTACTGGTAGTGATATTAAAGATTATTTGAGCGAGTTTTAGCTTAGTAGGTGTTGAAGAGACCAAGCTTCATTGAGAGTTTCATAGCATGGACCTGTATCCGCATGGTCATGAGGCATTGTCATGCATTGGTTGGTCAAAATGGAGACCAGGAGACTTTGGATAGCTCAACAAGATGCATTCTCACTGTGTGATGGTCCTACTGACAGATCAAGAGCATCACATTTATTTTTTTAATTACTTTTAAATATGGACTTAAAAGTTATAATTTGGGGGGTGGGAGTGTGCCAGGACATTCCTTTTTTTTTTTTTTTTTTTTCTTTTTTTTTTCAGCAATGAATTAAAGTTTCAAACTCTCTACTTTTATAGTTCTTTTAACCCTGGCTAAAGTAACATTTCATAAATGCTTTTCAAGTCTGATCCATATTTAAGATTATCTCAGGGATGCAAGGTTGGTTCAACATCAGGAAATCAATAAACATAATTCACCATATTAATAGACTTAAAGTCAAGAATCACATGATTATTTCAATAGATGCAGAAAAAGCATTTGATAAAATAGAGCATTCCTTCATACTCAAAGCACTAGAAGAAATTGGGGTAGTGGGAACATTCCTTAACATTGTAAAGGCCATTTATGCTAAGCCCATGGCTAATATCATTCTAAATGGTGAAAAACTGAAAGCATTCTCCCTAAAAACTGGAACAAGGCAGGGATGCCCTCTTTCACCACTTCTCTTCAACATCGTTCTTGAGACTCTGGCCAGAGCAATTAGACAAACCAAAGAAATTAAAGGGATACGAATTGGAAAAGAAGAACTCAAACTATCCCTGTTTGCTGATGACATGATTATATATTTAGAGGAACCTGGAAATTCCACCAGAAAACTCTTAGAACTCATAAGTGAATTCAGTAAAGTAGCAGGTTACAAGATCAATGCCCATAAATCCAACGCATTTTTATACATAAGTGATGAACCTTCAGAAAGAGAAATTAGGAAAACTACCCCATTCACAATAGCCTCGAAAAAAATAAAATACTTGGGAATCAATCGCACAAAAGAGGTGAAAGACCTCTACAATGAGAACTATACAACACTAAAGAAAGAAATTAAAGAACACCTTAGAAGATGGAAAGATCTTCCATGTTCTTGGATAGGAAGAATTAATATTGTCAAAATGGCCATACTACCTAAAGTGCTATACAAATTCAATGCAATTCCAATTAAAATCCCAATGACGTACCTTACAGAAATAGAGCAAGCAATTATGAAATTCATCTGGAAGAATAAGAAACCCAGAATAGCTAAAGCAATCCTTAGCAGGAAGAGTGAAACAGGGGGTATTTCAATACCAGATCTTCAACTCTACTACAAAGCAATAGTAACAAAAATGGCATGGTATTGGTACCAAAATAGAAAGGTAGATCAATGGTACAGAATAGAGGACACGGACACAAACCCAAATAAATACAATTTTCTCATACTAGACAAAGGTGCCAAAAATATGCAATGGAGAAAAGATAGCCTCTTCAACAAATTGTGCTGGGAGAATTGGAAATCCATATGCAGCAGAATGAAACTAAACCCATATCTCTCACCATGCACGAAACTAAACTCAAAATGGATTAAGGACCTTGGAATCAGACCAGAGACCCTGCAGATTATAGAAGAAAAAGTAGGTCCAGATCTTCAACATGTTGGCCTAGGACCAGACTTCCTTAACAAGACTCCCATAGCACAAGAAATAAAAGCAAGAATCAATAACTGGGATAGATTCAAACTAAAAAGCTTTCTCTCAGCAAAGGAAACTATCTGCAATGTGAAGAGAGAACCTACAGAGTGGGAGAATATCTTTGCCAATCATACTTCAGGTAGAGCACTAATCTCCAGAATCTATAAAGAACTCAAAAAACTCTACTCCAAGAATTCAAATAATCCATTCAACAAATGGGCTAAGGAAATGAATAGACACTTCACAGATGAAGATCTACAAGCAATCAACAAACATATGGAAAAATGTTCAACATCTCTAGTAATAAGAGAAATGCAAATCAAAACCACCCTAAGATTCCATCTCACCCCAATTAGAATGGCGATTATCAAGAATACGAGCAACAACAGGTGTTGGCGAGGATGTGGGGAGAAAGGTACACTCATACATTGCTGGTGGGGCTGCAAATTAGTGCAGCCACTCTGGAAAGCAGTGTGGAGATTCCTTAGAAAACTTGGAATGGACCCTCCATTTGACCCAGTTATCCCACTCCTTGGCCTATACCCAAAGGATTTAAAATCAGCATACTACAGAGATACAGCCACATCAATGTTCATAGCTGCTCAATTCACAATAGCCAGACTGTGGAACCAACCTAGATGCCCTTCAATTGATGAGTGGATAAAGAAACTGTGGTATATATATACAATGGAATATTACTCAGCCATAAAGAATGATAAAATTATGGCATTTGCAGGCAAATGGATGAAATTGGAGAATATGCTAAGTGAGATAAGCCAATCTCAAATAGCCAAAGGACGAATGATATCGCTAATAAGTGGAGGATGACACATAATGGGGGGGAGGGAAGGGTTAGTGTTAGGGTTATAGTTAGGGTTAGTGAGGGGGGCAAGTATGGAGGAAGGAAGTACTGTATAGAGGGTAAAGAGGGGTGGGAGGGGTGGGGGGAAGGAAAAAAGTAACAGAATGAATCAAACAACATTACTCTATGTAAATTTATGATTACACAAATGGTATGCCTTTACACCATGTACAAACAGAGAAACATGTATCCCATTTGTTTACAATAAAAAATAAATAAATAAATAAATGGGCTAAGAAACTGAAAAAAAGATTATCTAATGCTTTGAAAATACAAAAATAATAAAGTCCAGTTCTTACAGTGCATTTGAAGTGTTACTTAATTTAAAATATTTAAAGTGAGATGGTGTGGTGAGATGAAAATATCAATAGACTAGGAGGAAAAACGTGTTAGATTCTAGATAAATGTCTTTTAGAACTCTAATTTTGGGCAGGTCACTGTCCATGTTTAAAGAAGTTATTTCAAAGGCTTTACATCTATGTAATTTACATTGTTTACATAAAGATATACCTATTTGTCAAGCTCAGCACAATCTGTAACTTGTTACCTGTATTCAGTGCCAGGGCAAAATTGTACAAGAGGTGAAGTGTATATTTGAATATCCATTCTCCCATATTAATGACATTTTGCCTGTCTACTCTTCCACATGCTACATGAATTGAATCATCTTTTTTAAGTACTTTAATTCCCCTAGTCTCAAATTTTATTGCTGCTATGGATGTCTCCATGAAGTTTGCCAATTAAGGTACATAAAAGTTGTCTCTTCCCCCCAGGCTCAAAATAATCTGACAGATACCATAATGGGATTGGACACGACAGCTAATTTTCAGCTAGTTGCTGTAGCAGTTTCTTCTTGATCCTTTGAACATCATGTCTTTACTGCCTGGTCCATTGGTGATTAAGTAGCAATTTTTAAACCTATTGTGAACAGACAGGACCCTATCCAGTGGAAGGAGAACTTAATAAAGGTAGTGCTCAAATGTACATCTAGGATTATCCTGGTAACAATGATACATTCCATTGTTTTAATAACTAAAACCTTCCTACAGTGAAAACTTTGAAATTTATTCATAAAGCTTACTTTTTAGCAAAACTGATCTGTTAAACAAATATTTATTCAGTGCCTGTCATATGCCAGCCACCATACAAGGCACTGGAGATATGGTATCCCTAAAGGGACATAATTCCTTATCCTTAAGGAGTGCTAGAATGGTCTGTAATACCTTAGTAAAGCTTTCAGCAGATGACCCAGAGGTGGTAATATAATGCACATTTTTGTTTGGCAAAAAGGGGGTTTGGTCTGTCAGATTTCTTCAATTGTACAATTGGTGTTTTTCTGTAATTCTAGTGTAACTGTTTAATCCAGCAACATTATATAAGTAATCAGTTCATTCTTTTAAAGGAGTAAAAATTCCCAAGTATGTAATATTCTAGTTTTCTTTTTGTATAAGTAATTAAAATAGACTTTTAAAATTAAATTTTGAAAAAAAATTTTTCCCCACCCCAGAAATAAGTTTAGGGGAAAATCATGCTTTTATATCTGCTCAACCCCACACATTGGCATAGTGTCGAACTTTTTTGCTCCAGATAACTCAAAGTGTCAAGATAAAATAGTCAAGAAAACACAAGTGGGTCAACTGGTAAGCCTAATGTCAAAATTCAATGTGATTTCTAAAATGTCCATCAACATTTTTTTGGTCAAGGTACAGTGCTGGGTTTCTGAATGGCCAGCTCTTTTAGAGGACTGGGTGGCAGTGCAGTCTCTAAGGGTTCCTGAGCTGTGACCTGTCCAAGAAGCCAAGATTGGTGATTCCTGGGTGGGAAGGAATGATGCTGTGTGTTGGGTGTGAGTTTGGGTGTGAGTTTGACCTTGAATGAGAAACATTCGAATCAACACAGATTGGAGAAAAGAGACATTTCAGTCTGAGAAACTTGCCAGGTCAAGAATAATCTTTAAAATTTGGTGTCAACAGTATGCAAATGTTCTTTATGCAAAATAAACTCACTCCAAATCTTTAAGATAAGTCTGCTGGGTTTGAGAGCACACAGTTTGCCACCAGTGAAACCCCAGTTCAAGTTCCAGCTTTGTGATTTCCTAGCTGTGTGTCCTTGTAATTTTTCAGTTTCCCTCTTCTGAAACATGGGACATAAAATCTATACCTGCCTTGCAGGGTTATGGTGAGGATTGGCGAGTATAATGTAATGTGCTACTTAGCTTCACATGTAAATGTGTGATCCATTGAAACTGCCACCTGTGATCATCCTTTGTTAGTGAAGGTGATACCACTGGTTCTCCATCAGAAGTGTTTTTCAAAGTAAGCTATTTTATTGTTTTATAACAATGATAAATATTTTTTATAAATGACAAGAAAGGTACACATCTACATGAAGACTCTGTAACCTCCCTCTATCCAGATTTAGTAAATTCTGTTACTTTCCTGGGGTTTGCATTTATTGCCCTTGTGTCTGTAGGTGCACTTTTACATATTACTTGATTTATGGTCTTGGAATGGGAGACATTTTTGTTCTAACATGAACAATGAGGAACAGAGTGAATCAACACTATTTCTAGCCCACTCCTCCTCTTGGCTGCCCAGCTGCTGGAGCTATTTTTCTGTTAAAAGGGTCATACATTTGTATGCTCACCTCTGCTTTTTCAGGAACACTTCCCTCCCTGGGGATGTGGGGGTGGCTCTAGGGCTCCAAATCCTGAATGCTCCAGCCTTCTCTCCTCAAATGGTTCTTCTAGATCCCTGAAGGATTCTTTCTTCTCATTATTGATCACTCAATATCATTTCTCTTGGTTCACAGTGTACTCTTTCTGTCTGTAGGTTCAAGTTGCCTTTTATTTCTGAAAAGTTTTCTTACATTATAACTCAAAGTGGTTTTCTTTTCTGTTCCAGTTTTTCACCATCTACTCCAGGGATCCATCTCTGAGCATGTCAGTCACAGGTCTTGATGGTGCTGTCAATGTGGCCCTCACTTCTAAGAAGGTTTAATTTTTTGATTCACTCCTTTTTTTCCTCTCATTTCTTCTCCTTCTGTTGCCTATTCATGTATTTTCTAAACTCCTTGAGATTTTTGTCTTTGGGAAATAATTATTTATTTTCCCTGCTTTGAAATTTTGTATTTAAGAAATGATTTTGAAAAAATTTAAGAAAAAGTATAAGAAATAATTTAAGAAAAAAATTGTGTTTAAAAAAATCTGCTCTTTTAGATTTTTGTATATAAGAAGTAATTATTTCACTAACTTTTATAAAATTCTTGGGCATGTTTGTTTTCATTCACCAATTGTAAACTCTTGAATATTGAACAGTGAATATTCTTTATTTACCATGTGTTTTCCTGTTCATTGTCTCCCTTTTAAAGAGGTAATTTAAATATAGTCTCTGCTTATTTGCTTATTCCTTTGGAAAATTACTTATCTTAGAATGAGTTGAATTGCTCATGGCCCAGCTTTTTGAAGAAGTTTAACATTGATGAGAACAGTGCTGCGTTCTGGTGGCCCAGACCTCGTCCTTGATTGCCAGAGAAGTTGCTGAAGACGTAACTCTTCTTGGTTATTACCTCTCTCCAAAGTAAAAGACAGGTCACTCATTCTGCCACAGTGATGGTGTCTGCATGGTGCCATATAGAGGCCAGGATGAACTCTCTATGAGCTGGCAGACTTGGTTCTATCAATTTAAATACTATTTTCATCCAAAAATATTCTCACAGGAGCACACACAATAATTTCAACTCAATACCTGTGTACCAGATGGCCCCGTCTTGTTGACACATGAAACACAAACCCCCCTCTGCCAACACAGCACTTATACACATCTCCTTAAACCATATTTAATTTCCAAATAAAGACAACAACAAGGTCACAATTCTGCCTGTTGGGACTGTCCTAAGGAATGCACCCACTCTGCTCCCAGGGGAGGAGTGACATGCTTGTGAGGTTTATTCTTCTCTTCATAGTTTAAAACTTAAACACTACTATGCAAAGGTAACAATATTGTAATATTATCATAAAAGTCAAAACATCTTATCACACAATAAAGGGATAAAGGGGAGAAAAAGACACATACACATTCTTGATCAAATAGGGAGGAAACACTAATGGCAATTACAATTTCATTTCTGCAATCGGTCATGTGGTGGTAACTGGGATTTAGAATTACCTCTTTCTTGTTCTCATTCCATATTTCCTTTGCTCTCAACAAAGGCGTAAGCTGGTTATGGATCTTTATCTGGTGAAGAGACCCATTGTTTAAGGGGTCTTGGCCATTAGTAGTCCTGCCTGAGCTGACCTTAACCACAGGCATGGAAATACTAAGAAACACCTAGGAGGGATCTCCTGTATTCCAGATAGACTTCGTTATTTCCATTGTGGAACCAACTTTTTCTTGGTTTTTTGGATCACTCACTCAGTACTTGTAGTAAATTCCCTCCTTTCCTAATGATTTAGAGCTCAAGGAACCCAGAATGTTCAGGTGGTGTCTTAACTTCCAGCTCAGTGGAATCACTATTGTGTCTTCCCTTTAAAACTAAGACCTCTAGATCTGCAGGGCCTGAGCCATTGGAACAAGAAGCAAAAATATTGCTAGTAGGCTACTAGGGCTAACAGTACATCCCTTGATTCATGGACCTATGAGTTCTGGGTATGAGAGAAATTGCACTGTACTTTTGATGCTGATTCAGAACACATTCAGAGTTCTGGAGTACCTTGTCCCAGCCCTGCAAGGTCCTGTCATCTAATTGGTGCCATAACTGCTTTTGAAAGGCCATTCCATCATTCCGTCAAGTCAGCTGCTTCAGGATGGTGAGGAAAAGGATAAGGTGCATGAATTCCTGACCCTGGGCCCTTTCCACAATTCATTGGCTGTGAAGTGAGTTTACTGTAAACAGTGACATGTGGAATACTGTGATGGTGGAGAAGTTCTGTAAGTCCATGGATGGCAGTTTTGGCTGAGGCATTACCTAAAAGGAAGACAAAACTGTATGTACAGTAAGTATCTACACAGTAAGAACAAAACACTGCCCCCTTCATGACAGAAGCTGTCCACCAGCAGCTGGCAGGGCCGCCAAGGAACAGTGCCACAGTGGGGACCACCACTGCTCTCTGTTGCCAGTAAGTTGAGTGCTCAGCAGTAGCATGACTGGGCCAGCCATGGAGAGTGGAGATCCATGTCACCAAGCCCGCGTATGACCTCCATCCCTGTCACCATGCCCACTTTCTTCATGAGCCTCTTCATGATGACAGGGTGCTGAGAGAGGAAACTGACTTGTGTCCCAAGAACAGTCATCCTATATTCTTGATTGTGAAGCTCTCCCTCTACTAAGGCTGCTCTTTGGTGAGTGCCCATGTGGTGCATGGATACCTTTCCTTTTTCCCATTTGGAGAGATCTATGTACAAACTGCTCCCCTGAGTTTCATTATCACTGGTGTTCCAGTCACAACCCTTCCAAGTCCCTAATCATTCAGTCAAGCCATTGGCCACAGCGCATGAATTGACATATACTCAATTTTCTTTATGTTCTTCTAGGAAAAGTGACCATTTGGAGCAAAGCTTAAAGTTCCATACCCTGGGAGGAATTCACCATGTTCTTCAGGGATGTTCCAGAATGGGACATAGTGCTGCATTGTCCACTGTGGGATGGAACTTCCATGTCATACAGGACCATCTGCAAACAGTTCAACTCTTCTCTTTGTCTGCTAGCTGATTGCAGGGGACTGTCCATGAGGCCACAGGTGCAGGCTGAGAGACAGAGACAGGCATCAGAAGTGAGACCAAGGGCATTTGGGCCTAGAATGTCATATCTCAGTTGGAGAAAAAGGCCAAGTTAGAGGCTGGGACAAAACTGGAGAGACGAGCCCAGTCAGCTTGGCAGGGACCCTGGGTGCCATCACAAAGTGCATGGATTTGAATGATGGGACTCTTTTGGACAGGGACATTGCAGGAGAAGCAGGTGACTTCTTCGTGCTTATTGGGCCTGCTTGGGCTAGGTCATGCAAAGACCACTGCCATGTAATGATGGAATACTCCACCTATGTCCAACTTCATGACTTGGTGAGTCCATTCTATTAAGAAAGAAGCAGTATTCACTTGTACTTTTCTGTAATGGTGGGTAGGGATGATTGTATGATGTCAGGGGTGATAACTTGGAAGGAATAACATCCTTAGTGGCTGCTTTTCAGCAAGGGCTAGAAAGACTGGCATGGACCCATGGAATGGTGATAGTTGGTTCTCCCACCATGGAAGCAAGGGCAGCTGGGAAGGGGACGTTGGGCCAGAGCTTCTTTGAAAGGTCCAAGCTAGAAAGGAGGAAAAGAGGAGGTGATAACTCATTGCTTCATGTCACCTGCTTCTCCCACAACATCCCTGCCCAAACCCCAGGGTCCCACCAGTCAAATCCATGCACTTTGGGATGGTGCCCAAGGCCACTGCCAAGCTGTCTGGAGTTGCTTCTCCAGCTTGGTCCCAGCCTCTAACTTTGTCCTCCCCTCCCCCACAGAGAGAGATGTGACGTTTTAGGATGGGTGGACCTCCTGCGGCTCCAAGGCTGTGGACTCCCTTTCTGAACTCCATAAATTTGCACATCCTAGTCCTCCTGCCTAGAATATCTTTCTTCCTTGCCTGTGGAAACCTGAATTCTTTTAAAGTCTGAAGTGAAAGTTACTGTCTCTAAAGCCTGTCTAGGCGATTGAAACCATTTAGCCACTTCCTTCCGTGGACTTTCAGCAGTACATTATACTCTTGCATCTTGCTTCTGCATTTGACTTTTCCTCTAGTTAGCCTAGTAGGCTATAACCATCTAGTAGTAGAGTGTATGAGCCTTGAAACTGGACTGACCTGAACTTGAAGTCATATGACATCTCATGCCTGCCACGTCACTTGGGCATTACTAAATATTGGAGCCTAGTCCTCTTTTATTATAGAGGGTCAATATTAACACCTACAGAACAGCACCAGGTGTGTCCCCATGGTGGTGTGAGCTCAGGAAAGGCAGGGCATGTCCCTCTTATTCATGATTGTATCCCAAGCATCTAGTACAGTACCTGGCCTCTAATAGGCACAGGGTAAATATTTGATGGATGAACCTATTAATCTGTGAGACTGTTGTAAGCAATGAAATGGTGCATGAACACAAGATGGTTGGCATGCAAAAGGCTGGCACTCTACAGTTGCTATCATTATTCAATTGAAGATGGCTATTGCTCCACTCACAGAGCTTTTTGGAGGCCAGAGAATAAGTTTGTTCATTTTGTACTCAGCTAGAACTTTCCATTTGATAACTGCCTCAAGCCATTGAATATAATTTCATGATCATTGCAGCTGAGAGCAAACCTCAGGCAGAAAACAAAAGAGATGAGCTCTCTTCCTTTTTGGGGCTCATGGTGATCTGTGACCAAATTATAATATTGCAAACCCAGCAGTCATTAATGTGTATATTTTGCCATAAAGATGCATGAATAGTTTACATTTATTGAGCACTTATTATGTGATAGACCCTGTTCTTATTTTACTTTATTTTAAACTTATTTTATCCTTACAACAACCTGTGAGGAATTTGCTATTTCTGTTCTCGAAATTGGACAGGACAGGGAAGCCCAGACAGATCACATAAGTTTCTCAAGTCACACAGCTAAGGGTGGAGCTGAGTGAAATGCCAGGTGGGGCGGTGGCAGGACGTGGCTGGGAGGTGAGCCCCTGCGTAGTCTTTGATGGAAGTCTTCCATGTTGCATCACTCAGAGTGTTTGCATAAACACACTTATAATTTTAGGATTAAAGATGGACTGCCATTGGATGGTGGGTGGTTATAGGAAGACCTGGGCTTGGGGGTCTGCTGTGCTGGCTGTATAGGTTCTTCACCACATGATTTTGGGAAGTCACTCCAGCTTCAGCTCTCTTGTTTAACAACAGGCCCAGCAGTAGCTACCTCATGGAGTGCTGGTAACATGCTTTGTCATAACATGAATTTAGGGGAAGATATAACATTCTGCCCCAGTCACATTTAAAAAAAAATGATTTTCCTCAATATATTCTAATTTGCTACATCCACACTAAATCATTGACATACGGATATAGAAAAACCAATATTAAAAATATTCAGGGAAAATGTCCAGAGGCCTTCCTCACCTGGGCACTGAGGCATGGGCTGCAGACCGCAGGTGAGCACCGTCCTGCGCTCTATCGGTCTTTTTCATGCACCTCTATGCTGGGCCCTGAAGTTACACAATGGCTGGCAGGTGGCCCACAGTCTAGTGAGGAAGAAAGAAGGGTCAGTCAGTCTAGGAAGGCATGGCCAACAGTGGGTTATGTATGCACAGGAGCCAGGGGAACCCTGAGGATGAGGGACACACTTTCTTTGGCAGCTGACTGGTTATCACCAGGCTGAGTACTTGTGGGCTCAATCAAGATGTGCAGATCCATCCAGCATGCGGCTGGCTCCATGCATGGAGGTTTCCACTGTATGCAGCATTCATGGAACCTGACTGCATGCCTGGGCCTGCATACCAAAGCCTGTCCTGACACCAGGATGGACTTAGGCCATGGCAGGTGCATGGTGCTGCTCACTCTGCTGGACAGATGCATCTTTCCCTCCAAGAGACCTGAGCAGGAAGATTGTGCAAAAGTCAGCATGAACTCCATCCTGGGCCACAGAGCAGCAAGTAAAAAGAAAAGCCAAGTGCATGCAAGTCTGAGGTCCTGTGAGGCTCTACGCCAGAGTGACACCCAGCAATTTGCTTGCTACTTTGGGGACTTGATTGGATGAAGACTTCCTCTGATGACCAGACCCTGGCACCTCTTAGATGCCCCTACACCTCCTGGTGTCTGACATGCCCATGTCAGGTACAGGCATTGTCCTCAACCTTGTAGAGACTTAGGTGTGGCTCCCCTCTGAGTGGGCTTTCTAAGAGGCGTTTGGGAAATTAGTAAAAGACAATGTACTACAAAAGCGCAGGCCTATCCTTGAAATGGAAGGAAGCAGAGTGGCCCTACAGGGGATACCGCCTCTGTCCACCTGTGGAACCTGTTCAAGGGAAAATACCTGTCCTGGACACACAGGCCCTGTTAGGTCCTCAACTGCCCTTACAATGTTCATAGTAGTTAACCAGGTTCCTCTGGTTGATTAGAAAATTCAGAGCTATTGGTGGTTGCAGGAACTTATTTTAAACATTCACTGACTGAGTGATTCCCCCAGAGCTCTGTGCCCAGGACTGAGGCATGAATTTGGCCAAAATTGAAATGCCCAGGCTAAAAGTTCTCTACAGCCTGCTGGGAGTTATTTTAACTTGAAATTGCTCACTATTTGTGAGCTGGAATAAATAAGGAAGACCCACAAATGTATTATAAAATCTTTTTAGTTTTTTTCTCCTGTTTAGAAACAACAGTCTCCTTAAGTTGTAGTGGCATGTAGCCAGAGGAAAGAGAGGTGTTAAAGACACTCAGCACAAATGGAAGGGCGCGGGACTGACAGCTTTCCCTAATGCAGTTGGCACTGGATTGAAAAGACTTGTGGTGACATGGAGATGACTGATAACCTTGGATAATGATGAAAGAGCTGTGACATGGGGACTCAAGAGTCAAGGAAGCATTGTAGCTACCAGAGAGGCAGGTGGGACCTGCACAGGAAGCAGCATCCCTGACTGCCTCACTCTGTCCCCGGGTGAAGTATGGAGGCTCCATGAGCAGACACAGGCCTGGCAATGCTGATCCAGAATGGGGGGGCACAGATCCAAGAGTGGTGCTATGCCTGGCAGCAGGGAGTGGATGGCAACTGTGACCAGGGAGTGACCAGGACTTTAAGTAAGGGTGCTGGCCCATGTGCCTTGGTGGCCATGTGCATTGGAGGCCACAGCTGTTGTTTCCAAAGGCCACCCACGTTCATTCTTTCAATTCTCCGCTGTGAGGTGGCTTTTGAATATTTAGGTTCTGGCTTTCTATTGCTGTGAACTCAGTCCTCTTCTTGGTGCCTTTCTCTCATCTGCCTATCTCTCTGCCCAGTCCTGTGCCTTCCAGAAAGCAGACATCAACTAAAAGACAACTCCATTCTGTTTCTTTGTGGGGGTGTCATTGGATATGTAGGATACCACAGGAGGTTGAGTCATTGGGTTGATGAGAACTTCGTGAGTAACTTTTATTTTGTTTGGTCTCTGCTCTTCTGGAAGCCATTGAACAAATTTCATATTCCCCATAATGACAGACGGAAACTCTGTGGATCCTACTGACCTCCAAGAAGAGGGGGAGTCAGGGTGGAGGGAAATAAATTCCCACCACACAGCTGCAAGAACAAAATGGTGCTTTCCAATTCCTTGGGTACCAGCAGCCAGAGTCAAGAGATGTGGAGATTTCTGTGTCACCAGTGCAAATGTGGAGCCCTTCTCCAAGGAAGTCCATGAGGACAAGGGCCCTAAGCAGCTGGTGAACTCAGGAGCTTGTGGGCTGCTTGACCTGCTTAGCAGACATTATTGAAAATTGAAATTTCTGTATTACCAACAGACTCTAACATCTGGGGTGACAGCAAAAAGGAAAGCCTCTATGACTGCTACCAGGCAGCATAAAGGCACTCCTTCAGAGTTCCCTGTAGCACGAAAAAGAAAACAATAGTCCTTGGCCCCAGAAACAACCATCGGCAACCTCCCACCTGTGTACCTAGGTGGTGCATGATTTCCACGGGATTTGCTTCATGGTTTTTGTCTTAGCCTGTAGATCAAGTCGAGCTTGTGGAAGATTGATCAATTTCAGTCTATGTTAAAAATTAGTTCAAGACCATTTTGGAGAAAAATAGTGCTTTTCTGCTATTTCCTAGTATGAGCAGCAATCTTTCTCTTAAGCTTGTACTACTTGACGGTGTGAAAAATTCCCCTAATAGGTTAGATTTAGCATTGTCACCCTTGAAATTAAAAGCTGGTGTTTAAAACTTCATTTTTATAAGAAGAACCTGACCTCAGTAATTTTTATACCTTTGATTAAATAACTAAAAATACATTATTATTGGGTTAATAATTACTCTATATATGGGCAGATTTTTGATCATCTCATTACATTATTTTAGCACAGAAGCAAAATTTTACTCATATATTTGACTTAAATGGCAGTCTGTGGGGACTTGAATCAGAAATTACTGCAATTTACATGTTAAGTTCTATAACCCTGAGATAGTTCAACCATTTGTTAAAAAAAAAAAAAAAAAAAAAAAACCAGTAGATGGCCTGTGGTCTGATTTTCAATGAATAATTTTATTTTACATCCAGCACAAGGTCCAGTTGAATGTTTTATTACATTAAAATTTCACGAAGTGACATAAACCTTGTAATTAAATAAGTGTTAACTATTTACTGAGTGTCCAGGTAAAGTTCAAAATCATTTCTTGCAAAATGTGGTGGGGAGCGTGCTACAGAAATTTTGTCTCATAACACCCTTAGACATGTTTTAATTTAAATTATTCAAGCTCTGATTTTGCCCCCTTCTTTTTTGATAAAGAACCTTAAGAATTCAATGGAAATAAGGATCAGTGATTACTGCCTCAGCCTTCAGGATCACTCTCCTCCACAACTCCAATGGACTTCATGTCCTGTGCCGGGCTTCCTGTCCTCTGAATGTCTTTTACTATTTTACTGTGGCTCATGTGGCCTTGTTCATGTCACCTTGTATAATTAGGGTGCTCCTCTGGCCTGTCTTCATAAGGGGGAGTCACTGCTGCCATGGCTGTTCCATGTCTTCTGCAAGGAGGATGCACAGAATTACCCATGCCATCCAGATACCAAAATACCCACCTTGTCCATGGGCACCTGTAGGGTCTGCAGTGTACTGACATTATTCTTAGACATGCTGCCTGGGACTTCTAGGAATGGTATCCCAGCAACAACCAATCGGGATCTGCCTGTGATCTGATGCTGCCCTATACATTTGGGCAGGGACTATTACTTCTGGGAAGCACTGAGAAAGAAAAATCATGTTGCCATCTGTTTTCAAAGCAGAGATGTCAGGAAAGAAATAACTAGCAATGCCACTGAGCCACCCACAAGTGGAGAGAGCTACTGGGGCATAAGGCAGTCTGGTGCAAGCTCAGAGAGGCTGTGGTCTGATGGAGGAAGTGGGCCTTCTTCATGGGCTGGAGAGAAATCCTCAGTACCACTCTGGTAATAGATGGGGCAGGTTTCCTGTTGAGGAGGAACGTAGACCTCTGGTGACTTTGTGGCACTCTTAGGATATTATTGGTTTCCTTGCTTTGTATTTGTGTGTAAATCTGTGTATGGTGAGAAATTTTTTTAACTTTAACATGATGCAGATCGTTAGTACATGTTGCCTGGGGCTTTTAAAATGAAAAGACTAGATGCACACATTTAAATCCATATGCACAGGCTCAGGATAGCCTCACTGGTCACATTGCTCTGTCAGGTGGCCTGGGACAGTCTGCAGGCTGTGGACCCTTGGCATTGCAACCTGCACCTTCTGGTCAGCTTCCTTGTGACTCTTTATCCATGTGCTTTCCCCTGCCTGCCACTAATGTGACACTAATTGCGATGTGACTGCAAAGGGAAGAAGGAACCAATTAGAAAATCATGCATTTCCGCCCCAGGAGGAAGAGACCAAAGCATATCATTTAATCTGTGCTGCATGTGAATCAGTGGAAGCTGAATGGGAGCCTCCCTGGGCCACAGCTGGGGCACCCAGTTTTACCAAAAGGTAAAGGAATGGAAGCAAAATCTGCCACGTGGGATAAAGAAAAGGGGGATGAAAGAAGAAGTCGAGTCTGGTTGCTCCGTCCAGGGTGCAGGGACGCTCCTTTATCAGATGTCCCTTCTACTACTTTGAGATGTTTGGTGATAAATCTACAAACTCTTTTTGGAGGACTTTTTTTCTGATTTGGTGCAACTAACTGGGAGATGAAAGGCATTGCCTAACAACAGACAGGGGATGGTTCATAGGAAACACCAGGTCCAGGAATGTGTGCCTTGTGGAAACACCTCAAAGGTAAAAGGTGCATGTGCTGACATTGTAATAAGAAGGAGTGAAGGAAAGGACCTTGTAGGGTCTACTCCAGAGCATCAGGCAAGCTCACAAGAGGCAAGCAGAGGTCATTCACAACACCATCAACTGCAGACATGTCCTCGGCCAGCCCCAGATCCACTGCTGTCAGCCAGACAGTGGCAAAACAGGAGGTGCAAGCCTTCCTGTGAGCCCAAAGCCAAGCATGAAGTAAGATCTCACCAGAAGTACCTGGAATGCCATGGTGACAGTCCTGAGCCACTGTCTGTTCTCACTCCTCAGGTGGGTCAGTTGTCTTGACTTTGTGCCTAATGGTCACTGTCAGTTCTGAGCATTTTCTCATAGGTTTCCTTCATTTTTCACAACTGAAGTTTCTTCTTCCCTTTCTGTCTTCACTTACCCTGTAGGCACTGTGCACATGTTTGGTTTTCTTCTTTTGCACTAATGACTAGTTCTGCCCTAAAAGGAGTCTTATGGCCAGCAAAACTTGAATATTTTAACAACATACATGTCCAGTAAAAATTCCTCTGCATGCTTCCAAAATAAGAAGGCCTGTTGTCTGTGAGAACACTGTGAGCCAATGCCCAGGACTGCTGGCTTGTTTTCTGTCAAACCTCTTGGGCAGTTAGGGCACACCTGTGCACACTTGTGCACACCTGGGCACAACTGGGCATACCTGGGCTCTTCATTCCCAGAGACGGTGCCTTCATATGGGACAGCCATTCCTGCCCAGAGAGGAAATATCTGTGGAAGATAGGATAAAATATATTTATTTGAGTACTTAATGTGAGCTGATTGGGTATATTTTATGAAATTGTTCTTGATGAGTCACTGGGATTTTAAAAAACTCTTTGGCCCATAAAAAGAATGAACAGTAGTACTCTACAGTCTCAAATACATTAAAAGTAGGATTGATTTAGGTTTGGGATGTTTCTCCCTTCTTACCCTATTTTCCTCTATAGAAAATTAAACAAAGCCAACAACTGAGACATGCAGAGACATTTCACCAGCCTGTTGGATTTCAGAAAAAAAAAATTTAAATAACTGTCATTTTGTCAGGCCCATTTTACTTGTCTGGAACATTTCAAAGGATCCAGTTCTAATGGCTGAGAGTCCCAAATAAATGAGACCCAATTGTGGTACAAATCCCAGGAAGAGTTTTTCGTGTAAATCACCACATTGAGTGAAGCCTAAACAGCTTCCAAATGAAGGGCACAGAGCAATCAAAGTGGGGAGCAAGTCACATTTAAAAAATTTAGCCACTAAACCAAACTGTTCATTCTCTGCATTTCAGCAGGACATACTTGGAGCGGAGCCAGTATCAATGCTCTTGTGCGCTATGCTGAGGGGGCTGAGGAGGAGAGGCTCCCTCTTTAAAATGCACCTAGATTGTGAGTGAAGAGCTGCTGGCTGGTGCGCCCTGGGTGGGAAGAGGTTTCCACTCCATTTGGCTGTAGAACTTCTTGTGAAGAGGCTTCTTTGTTACATTGTGTCTCTTGTAGCAAAAAGGGGAAGGGAAAATGCCCTCTGGAGCAGGAGAGGGTGTTGCAGGTTCTGCCATGGTTCTGGCATCTGAGCCCAGCCTGTCTCCCCCAGGTTAGCAATTTTATATCCAAAGTAAATCTAACTGGAATGAAGAAACCCAGCATACAGCTGCCCCTGCTTGGGGCCCACAGATGTTACCAAAATCTGATTAAGTAGCCCTTAATCCCCTGCCACACATTTTCTTTAGTGTAATGATCATTTTTGCCAAATATCTAGCAGAGGGGGAAGGTGAGGAAGGAGGAGAGGATGCAGGATCCCACATGCTGGCATACACCACCACCACGGGGGATGAGGAGTTGAGGTGATCCATGTGCTGAAATATTTTTGCTTTTTTTTCTAGAAAACGTGCAATTTGATCAGGCAGAAAAATTTAACAGAGCCTTCCAAGCGATAAATCACTGGATTGCTGGTGACATTCATACAATGTAGATATAGTGTTAACTATCGAAGTCAGACAGCCTCTCCTGCATCCAGCCTGTCCCTAGGAGGTGACCTTGCAACAGTGCAGTAATCAATCATCGTGATGTAGGACACACTGTTTTTGTTTAATATTACACTATTGGAATATATAGTAAACAAAGTGTAAAGGAAATTTGGAAGCAGGCATTATATAAGGAAGGCTGCCATCGGCCAGCTGCCAGCGTCTCCTCCTGCTCTGGATGGTGGCTGTCCAGCACATCTGCCCAGCCCAGGTGGTATTTCTGTATGGAGCACTGAGCTTGCAGACAGCAGTTAAAATTTTAAGGGAAATAAAACCAGAAGTTTATAGAGAAATGAGCTGCGACTTACAGCCCTGGACTGGAAGAGAGTTTTGAGGCTTAGTCTTGATCTCCCTTTTTCCCTTTGCACTCACTCCCCTCTGTGTTTTTCTGACCAAAATACTAAAAAACAATGAAACTTGATTTCAAACATACACATTCAGGAATGCTTCTTGTCCAACCCATGACCTCCAGAATGTTCTGGCAGGGGAGGGAAGCAGGACCCTGTCACGTCCCATGTCAAGGCAGGCCAGCTCTCCCAGGTCTCATGTGTCTGTGGACCACCTATTACCTTGGAAGCAAGCTACAACCTTGAAATGGGGACTTGGGCTTACTAACCGGCTGGGCTGATATTTTCAGTGTGGACCATTCTGGGGTCAGGCTAGCTTACAACACTCATTGCTACTGATGAGATCAATTTTATTTCCAAGGAAAAGGGGGCTTAAATTAATCATGGATGTCACAGGAATCTCAATTTTCCTTTGCCTCTGGCACTTCCTCCAGGTGCAGATTCTTTAGACAGGATGCTGCCATGTTGGTTGATTCTGGATATGGGGCAGGTAGACACACCCCACCACCAGAGTCAAGGAATGGCTTTGTTTGGGGTGCAGCAACATCAGATCATGAGCCTCAGATAGGGAAGAGCTAGACTCTAAACACATAGTGGAGGACCTTCCAGCCAGCGTCCGCTGAATGGCCACGTCTTAGTCCACACCATCTCCAAACCTTTCTCCCCAACATACCTGAGTTCTTGTTTTTCATGGCACATCAGCAAATCAGAGTCAATGAGTTTTTACAATGTGAATTGTAGGGCCTCTACATGAAGATGATAATCATACCTGCAGAGGAAGACAACTGCAGAGTCCTTAAAAACAGCATCATGAAAGGCATCCACAGAGTCGGCAGCCTTGTGTATCACAGGTGGGCACAGAACCCATTTCAATCTCTGGAAATGAGGTTCCAGGACCACACATCCAGTTTTCTCCTGGAGTCACTGGAGTGGGGGCATGAGCGAAGCCCCATCAAACACAGGGCCCAGGGTGGCAGGAGAGCACCTAGGGAGAGATCTGGGTCTGCAGGAAACCTCAGGACCCTGGGCAGTGCTGAGAAAAGTCGGGAAAAGAGAGGGCAGAGAATCACTAATGGACCTGGCTGTTGGACGAGATCATGTGGTTCCATCGACTTGGGTCCCACCTGGACCTGACAGGTTGAGGGGGTTTGGTCAGCTAGTGACAGTAAGTCCGTCCTGAGTGTGTATGTGTGTACATGTGTGCAGAAAGTTTGTATCAAGTCAGAAGGAAATCTCACCTCATTTTATATCAAGCGTCCTCAGAAGAGGCAGCAACAAAGCGGTTTCCAGTGGGAGAGAGATGGAGGGGCATGGAAACAGAGATAAATAGCCCCTTGTCTAGGACCAAAATTGCCTCTGGGAAGCAAGGACAGAGACTGGGGAGTACAAGGAAAATATATGACACACACACTCACACACACACACACACACACACACACACGTCCCCCCCCCCCAATGGAGTGGCCCCACTTCACAGTCCCTGGCACCTGATGGCCGGTTGGACCCAGATACAGGGCCTGATCCTTGCCTCCCTGTGGCTAGCAGAGGGCACATGAGATACAAATGACCCCTCCTCTTTCTTCCCTGGAGGTAATCCCGGAGCCCCAGTAGCGACTCTGCCTCTGCCTTTGTTAATTCATACATTAAAAATATACCAGCTGTCAGTAAACATGTGGTCTCCCAAACCTGTCTTAGAGGAAAGAAATTGTAGCCTATGAAATATTATAAACTTTTGAGTAGCAGAGCCCCTTGAAAAGCTTTCAGTTGGACTCAGCAGTATTTATTTCTCCTTCTTGCTGAAGTATGAGTTGCCATGTGCTTTGTATTCATGCTGGGTGAGCCTGCCTCCTCTCTGCCTACCCCAGCTCAGCAGAGAAGCCATGTGGCTGTATGAAATATGCTATCCTTCCTGCCCTCAGCACCGTATTCTTGTTGAGAACCCTTCCTGGGCAGAAGTTGTCCTAGGTATCATGTCTCAATATATGATGTAATTCTTGAAGAAATGCTACTGTTCCCCCTAGCAGGGGTGACTTGAGAGCAAGGGGTCCTTAATATGCTGCAA
This sequence comes from Sciurus vulgaris, assembly GCF_902686455.1. Taxonomy (NCBI): domain Eukaryota; kingdom Metazoa; phylum Chordata; class Mammalia; order Rodentia; family Sciuridae; genus Sciurus; species Sciurus vulgaris. Next base: position 423,235 of record NW_027632880.1, on the reverse strand, counting down.
GAAGTTACAGACAACTGAATCCAATTTGCATAGCTTTAGCTGTGCTAAAATTCCAGTCTCCAAAGGATAGAGGCAAAAAAAAAAAAAAAGTCCATCTTTATGTGTCTAATTATCCGACTTTAAACTACCTAAGTTATAATTGCTACAATGAACATTCAAAACTTGGGGGACAAAAGCAGTGAGTATTTTTCAAATTGCTGCATAGAAAAACTCTGAGTGAATTTTAAAAAAATAGAAAAAACAAGACCATAGGAATTCATTTACTGGGGTGGTTAAAATGAGAGGTGACATAAATTATCAGCATCTCAAGATCCTGTTTAAGCCACCAAATTCCCAGAAGCTCCATACTTAATGTAAATATGTTTATGTAATTTTTAGCAACAGAAAGTTAAGGTCATAGACAGAATATCATCTCCTCTCATTAAAAATTATATGCATTTATTTTATAGTTAAAACTGTCCAATATTTATTTGAAGGGTTAATGGCATATTTCAAAAAGGAAATCAAAATACAAGATTCATTGTTTAGCCTGGAAATTCCTCACCAACAGTAAAAATGGAGTGTCTCTAAAAAATGTATTATTCTCAATCTTAAGGCCAGAAACAAATGTGATTCTTCAAATTTGCTTTTCCTTTAAAAGTGTGGAAGGACTGCATTTAGGTACTATGTGACTCCAGAAGCCTCTTCAACAAATGGTGCTGGGAGAATTGGAAATCCATATGCAACAGAATGAAACTAAACCCATATCTCTCACCATGCACGAAACTAAACTCAAAATGGATTAAGGACCTCGGAATCAGACCAGAGACCCTGCAGATTATAGAAGAAAAAGTAGGTCCAAATCTTCACCTTGTTGGTCTAGGACCAGACTTCCTTAACAGGACTCCCATAGCACAAGAAATAAAAGCTAGAATCAACCACTGGGATAGATTCAAACTAAAAAGCTTTCTCTCAGCAAAGGAAACTATCAGCAATGCGAAGAAAGAGCCTACAGAATGGGAGAATATCTTTGCCAATCATACTTCAGGTAGAGCACTAATCTCCAGAATCTATAAAGAACTCAAAAAACTTTACTCCAAGAATTCAAATAATCCAGTCGACAAATGGGCTAAGGAAATGAATAGACACTTCACAGAAGAAGATCTACAAGCAATCAACAAACATATGGAAAAATGTTCAACATCTCTAGTAATAAGAGAAATGCAAATCAAAACCACCCTAAGATTCCATCTCACCCCAATTAGAATGGCGATTATCAAGAATACGAGCAACAACAGGTGTTGGCGAGGATGTGGGGAGAAAGGTACTCATACATTGCTGGTGGGGCTGCAAATTAGTGCAGCCACTCTGGAAAGCAGTGTGGAGATTCCTTAGAAAACTTGGAATGGAACCACCATTTGATCCAGCTATCCCACTCCTTGGCCTATACCCAAAGGACTTAAAATCAGCATACTACAGAGATACAGCCACATCAATGTTCATAGCTGCTCAATTCACAATAGCCAGACTGTGGAACCAACCTAGATGCCCTTCAATTGATGAGTGGATAAAGAAACTGTGGTATATATATACAATGGAATATTCCTCAGCCATAAAGAATGATAAAATTATGGCATTTGCAGGCAAATGGATGAAATTGGAGAATATCATGCTAAGTGAGATAAGCCAATCTCAAAAAGCCAAAGGACGAATGATATCGCTAATAAGTGGAGGATGACACATAATGGGGTGGGGGGAGGGAAGGGTTAGTGTTAGGGTTAGAGTTAGGGTTAGGGAGGGGGGCAAGTATGGAGGAAGGAAGTACTGTATAGAGGGTAAAGAGGGGTGGGAGGGGTGGGGGGAAGGGAAAAAATAACAGAATGAATCAAACAACATTACTCTATGTAAATTTATGATTACACAAATGGTATGCCTTTACGCCATGTACAAACAGAGAAAGAACATGTATCACATCTGTTTACAATAAAAAAAAATAAAACCTTTCAAAAAAATAAAATAAAAAATAAAATAAAATAAAATAATAGTAATGTACACTTTAGGGTCTTACCTCTGAAGACCCTGAACATGAAATATTCCAAACAAAATATCAAGAAGAGAAACATTGCTCAGAGCAATCTGAATGTGAATAGGTTCCCAGATTCATTTTGGTGGCTACATATTCTAAATATCTTCACGAAGCTTTGCTTCAGGAAAATAATTCAGGCTTCACCAGTTATGTTTCAAAGAACAAACACAAATTAAGGACTTCCTCGAGTAAGGAAGTATTTGTTGTCTCAAGTACCTGGCATAGGAAATGGGCAAATATTTAGATGATTTTATCTTTTGTTCAGTCAACTGCTATTGTGGAGCCTGCAATATCTACTTTAGGGAGAAAAAGAGAGACCGGAAGAATTATCTGTTTTGTATTAGGATGCTCATTGATAAGCTTCCTTAGGATCTGAATTTTCAGTAGTTGGTTCTGGCTGTCAAAGATGTTCCTTTTGCATTAAATAAAGGTGAGAGGAGGGTGAAGTCTGCTGACAGGGTACCAGGAACTCAGCACACAAGCACTCACAGCCACACAGCTCCTTCGCAGAATCACATTACATACCTATCACCAAGCTGGGGCTCTTTGGGGAAGGTCCATTTTTGCTGTGGTCCCGTCCTGAGTCCCACCTCCTGCAACAGCCCTGGGTGTCAGGTAGAGTTGGGCAAGACAGGATTGAGCTATCACCCCCCCCATGCCATGTGTTAATTTATTGTTTCAGACATTTTCATATCTGATTCATTTGCACCCACTCCACCGTGGCGGCACAAAGTTCTCAGTCTCTGGCAATCCAAGTGGCACTGGAGTGCGAATGGCTGGCACTGTGAAATGGCTTTTTTCACAGCACATGCCTAGGTATGTCCTCAAGAGCGCAGCTGTGCTCACCCTGCAGAACTGAGAATGGGAAACAGCGCATATGGTCAGCCAATATGCTGAGGTGTGACACAAAAACCAAAATCTTGGCTTTTTAGTAAACAAGAAAAAAATTGTGGTACTGCTGGATCCCAGTGTGAGGCTCTTTAGGAAATGGTGTAATTTCCTCAAGAAAAGACAGGGTCAAAGCTGCTTGGAATTTACATCAAAAATACCTTCTCCCTAGTTTTGTTTGGCAATTATGTAGAACCTGCTGGAAAGGTGTTTGCCTCTGTTTGTCAGTTGAGTGCAGCAGGTCCCCTGCTCCAGTTCTGCCCCAGACTGTCACCCAGGCTGCACACTTGGACACTGAAGGACCCCAGAGGAAGGACTGGGGGAGGCAAAGACAGCCTCTATGTTCCTTTCCTCTCAAAAATTCTCTATGCTATTAAAAAATAATAAAAAACCAAAAGGACTTAATTCAGACAGTTACATGGGACAAGCAGGGAAAAGGTGTTTGCCAAGGCCAGAGGCACTGGAGCCTAAGCACAGAGTAGGGACATCTGGGGAGGGCCAGGGGTGAGCTGGACCTGTGGGCCTGCATCTGTACATACCTTCCCAGGGAGGACAGCATGTTTCCCACATCAGCACCTGGCCTGGATCCGGGCTGGACATCTCTGCCCCACCCCTGCCAAGGAGGGCTTCTCCACAGCCCTTCAGCTCACCCCAGAGAGTGGGGCTCCAAATCTAGTTCAGTTTTCTATCCAAGGCTCCCATTTAAAGAGCTGGCAGACAACCGGAGAAAACTCCTGTGCTTCTTCCCCCAGTGAACAAACACAACCCTTGTCATTTCAGGTACAGTGAAGCACCACAAGTGAGCATCATCTGCGCCTTCCTCTTGGGCAACTCGTTTCAAAAATCAGGCCAGGACTTTAATTGGCACAACATGCCTCGCTTACCATTTAGGAAATAATTGGTGAGTCACACGTTGCCAGGGAGCAGACCACGCACCACCTGACACCTGCAGGGGCAGGAAACAGGCCTCGGAGCCCCAGTTTTGATTCATTAGTCGCTGTGAATGTCCTGAGGCACAGGGCACTTGCTGATACCCCAGCCACGGATCTGCAGCAGTCCTGTGCACACGTGGCAAGTGGAGCTGGGGTAATGCACGCCAGGCTAATGCAGAGCCTGCTCTTCAGAAGCAGGTACTTAAGGCTCAAACACACACAATGGGGGCTGTCCCCATTTGGAGGGATGTGCTGAGCGAAAGCCTGCAGGGACGTGAACCCAGGCCAGTGTCTACAGAAGTCCTCCATTCAACTTTATTGAATTTTGTTAGGATGGCAGGCTAAAGTGATTTTAGCACTTACTGACTGGATTTATGGTTTCTGTGTCATCCACCTGTTTCAGACACCAGGAAATGTTCAACATGAGGGACTCATTCAATGACTTATTTTAACTACACTATAAAACATTTCAGTCTCCTCTATTTCTGAAATCCATAAATGGCTCATTTCATCTCCTAGTCATACAGCTGGAATCTGGGAGTTTCATCTGCTACTTATTTGGCACCATTTTGCTGTTTTAAGTCATTGTGCTGCATGGTGGGATGGGGCAGCTGCCTTCATCCTGGAGATGAATCATGGCCTGTGCCTCGGGCTGGTCCTGGCTCTGAAGGTGGCTGCCATTTGGAATAGGTGCATTCAGTGAGTGCTGGGTGTCTGGATCCGAGAGGACTCAGCAAATTTGCCCCTGGGGTGTGGACAACACAAAGACCATGGCTCTGGGAATCCTGGCACCATCAGGATTTGGGACTGAATTGGAAGAAATTTCTGAGAAAGCAAAACAAAACAAAAATCTGAGCAGCTCATAATGAAAAGTGTTTTTTGAAATCCTTAAAACTGGGCATGCTTTTTCCCCTGCCAAAGACACCATCTCCCAATAATAATCTCTTTTATTTTCCAGCTGGAATAAGGGAAGTAAAAATAGCTCATCTCTTGTTTTTAAGCCTGAGAGCCCTCACCTTTCAGAATGTGATAACTGGTTGAATTTTAGGTTTCTTGAGAAAGATGGCCATGCTTCCTTGCTGGCTTTTAAGAAAGCGCTTGGATGGGAGCACTGGAGAGGGAGGAGGGGGCGGATATTGTGAGTATGGAAATCCATCTTCTCCCCCATCCTCTCCGCTAATTCACAGCATGCCTGTTAGCTGGCTATATTTTATATGCAACTTAGGGACCTACCGTGGTTTTCTGGAAGGTGGCTGCTGATGGAGCCCAATATCTGTGTGTCTGGTGACTAGGAGACCACTGGGCACAGCAGCCAGCCAGCTGCACCTCTTGTGTAGACTGTGCTGGCCATGGATGCTCCATGTCATACATCATTCCTAACTTGAAGCATTGCTTCCTGAAGTCAGAATAACCTTCTCCTTCACTCACATTACCACAAATCACGTTGTAATCCAACTTCCAAGTTGTGTTGTGCTAGGACCAGGCGCAGCAATCAGAGGCAAAGTGGCAGTGGAGTGACTGGGATGCCTTTTCTGGATCAGAGAGACAGCCCGCTCCCGACCTGGTGAGACATTGGGACCACAGGGTGCTGAGGCTGCGATATCTTTTTAATTTTTCATTCAAAAACAGTTGGGAGCCCCATCTTGGCCAAGGGGAGTGAGCTGCAGCCGCTGCTCTAGCAGTTTGAATTTCAGTTTCTCAGGGCTCCAAGGCTAGCATGCCGCCGCTCCCTCAGACAGCCCAGGCGCCTCCGCTAGCCGGCCCCCAGTCCGCCGCCGCCGCCCCTCACCCGAGAGCCACGCGGGGTGGCCCGCCGCTGCCTGCGGGTGGCTCGCGTCAGGGAGGACCGAGCCGGCCTCCCTCCCAGAGCGGCTTCCGCCAGAGACAGCGACATGTCCCTGAGCTGAGCGCCGGCCAAGCCGGGAGGGCGGGCCGTGGCCCGCGCAGCCCAGCCGCCCTGGGCTCCGGATCGCTGCCCAACCCGCTCCCGCACCGCAGCCCCCCGCGCTGCAGCCGCCGCACTCCCACTCCCACCACTCCCCGGCCTGCGGGCCGCGCAGCGCCAAGGGCTCTGGCCGCCGCTGCGGGCTGAATCAAAGCACCGCGGCCGCCAAACCAAAGAGGAAGGCGGAGCCGCCTGAGAGGCGAGGGGCCGGGCCCGCAGCGTGATTGCAGGAGGAAGCAGCAGAGGATGTCTCGCGGCCCGCAGCAGCCGGTGATTGCAGGTACTGGGCCGCGCACCAGCGCGAACTGGATTTTGCTGGGGCCCGCGCGCCGCCTCCGCGGTTTCCAGCTCCCGAGGAACCGGCGGTGCCCGCTGCCCGCCAGCCTTCTTCACCATGTCCAAGATGTTGGCCAAGAAGAGCTGCTTCCACATCACCAGTGTCACCACTGCCCAGGTGGCCACCAGCATCACCGAGGACACCTAGAGCCTGGACGACCCACACGAGTCTTGCACCGAGGACGTCTCCTCCGAGATATTCGACGTTTCCCGGGCCATGGATTAAGGCCCCCAAGGAGGTCTGTGAGCGCAGCTCCTCCGAAGAGACGCTCAACAATGTCGGGGACACGGAGACCCCTGGGATTGTCTCCCCAAACCTCGTCCTGGACAGGCAGCTGGCGGCAGCGGCGGCTGCTCCCGCCAACTGAGGAGGAGTTGTTTTGGCCCAGAGCATGGCCTGCCGCTCGCCAATTCCCTGGAGGCAGCCGCCACCTCGGCCCCCACCTCAGGGTCTCCGGGAGGACCCTCTGCGGCGGGCCCGTCCAGCGGACCAGGGACCGCAGCCCCAGCGCAGCCCCCCACCACTTGCAGTTCTCGCTTTCGGGTGATCAACCTGGACCACGAGAGCGGGGAGACCTACCGCCGCGGTAGATGGACGTGCATGGAGTACTGAGTGGGACTCGGACAGCAGCGTCCTGACCAGTTCCAGGAACTGCATTAGGCACAGCAATACTTTCGACCAAACCGCTGAGCGTGACAGCGGCCTGGGCGCCACCGGAGGGTCGGTGGTGGTGGTGGTGGCCTCCATGCAGTGGGCGCCCGGGCCGATTCGAGGTCTGACAGTTCCTTGACTGCTGTGTCACAGCTACCCCCGTTGGAGAAAATGAGCCAGCCCGCCCAGGCCCAGCCACAAACTTTAGCGTCGGGCAGCCATAGCCGCCGCCGCCTGTAGGTGGGGCTGTTGGTCAAAGCTCCGCTCCGCTGCCGCTGTTTGTCCGAGTCGCTGTGGGGTGCAGCCAATGATGGCAGCCGCACAACCAAGCCAGCTCCCAGGTGCCAGGCCGGGCGGTGCCACTCCGGGGCCCGGGGCACAGGTTCTGCCACCGACGAATGTAGACCTGGCGCAGCCCGCCGTGTGTCCTTGCCTCTGCACCCGGGACTGGCCCCTGCAGGGCAGTACCCAGCGCACTCCTCACAACCCCAGCCTCAGATGCCGTCCGGGCATTTGCTGCCGGTCCAGACCTCCGGCCAGAGTGAGTACTTGCAGCAGCACGTGTCCGGCTTGCAGCCGCCAAGCCTGGCGCAGCCCTTGTCCACCAGCGCCAGAGCGACCCCTTCCGCCATAGCCAGCTTTACCCTGGGCGCCAGCCAGACCGCCGCCTAGGCGGCCGCGCAACTGAAAAGTACGTCTTCTCAGCCCAGTGAAGCTGTGGCTCCGGGGCCTGCGCAGGGCAGGCAGGCCGCGCCTTGTCTGCAGGCTGGCGTGCCCCCGGCTGCCGAGGGAGGCGTGGTGCAGCTGGGCCTGGGTCCTGCCTGGGCGGGCAGCCCCAGTTGGTTCCTCCCCCGAAGATCAGTGGTAGCAGTAAGCTGTCAGCCGTGCCTGGTGGCCCTCACACTGTGGTGCCCGGAGTTCCAAACGTGCCTGCAGCATTGCCCGCTCCCAGCGTGCCTAGTGTGTCTACCACTTCTGTTACTATGCCAAATGTACCCGCGCCTCTGGCCCAGTCGCAGCAGCTGAGCAGCCATATGCCGGTCAGCAGGAGCAACAGTGTCATCCAGCACGATGGGCTGCCCTAAACCCCAGGCAACTCAAGGTGCTCCAACTAGTCTACCACAGTCTGACCTAAGCCAGTTTTGTACTCAGACCCAGCCTTTAGTCGGGCAAGTTGACGATACTAGAAGAAAATCAGAACCCCTACCTCAACCGCCACTTTCTCTCATTGCTGAAAATAAGCCTGTTGTGAAGCGTCCTGTTGCAGATGCCCTGGCCAACCCCCTCCAGTTAACACCTATGAACAACCTCACCACCTCTGTCTTCAGCATAGCTATTCCTGTTGATAGTGATGGAGATGGATATGGAAATCTTATTTTAAATATTGGATAGGAATGCTTGGCCAAGCATCAGCATAAGCTGCAACTTTGGGAAGTTATGTTTTTTTTCAGTTGAGCCCTTCATTTTTAAATAAGTTGTAGTTTAATGAAATTGATTTAAATTGCTGAAGTAAAAGGTGTAATGAGAGAATTGGACTTGTCACTTTTTTTTAAGTGCTTAAAAGGGTAGGGATGCAACACTTGATTCAAATATGGATTTCAGCATAACTTTAATATAGGTGGGGTAGCTAGTATGCTCCCAAAGGATTGTCCTTTGAGCACTATTGCAGCTTTATCAGTGTGAGTTTTGATGCTGAGACATGAAATTATTAACAAGTTTTCTGTTCTGGAAAAAACAGAAGGCCCTCTATCAAAAACCAACACAAAACAGAATCCTTGTAAGGAATCATCTCCAGTGTATCTGGAAAGGCCAAAGAGATAGTGCAGTGTCAAATCCAGCTTTGAAGGTCCTACTTGGTTCAGTCTTTTAATAGAAGGGGGTGTGAGACTTCCCAGTGACTTTTTAAAGATACTATTGTTTATTTAAGCAAAAAATATTTTGGAAAGATGTGCTTACCTTTCATCAGTATTTTTAATATAGGAAAGGAAGGTATGAGATTTCTTTAATGTAGTTAAAGAACATGTAGTTCTTGAAATTAGGAGTAATTTTATAGTTAAAGTATAAATGTCAATAATTGACTCCCTCTATGTAAGGGATGCTTTTTTAATGTTCTTAGTGAAATTTGTATGTTGCTATACGATTCTACAACAGTTGATGTTTAGTTATGGTTTAATGAGGGGTTTTAGTGGTTTTGAAGAAACATCACAGGGAAATTTGACATACTACAAATACATATATTATAGTAGATTTTAAAACTCTTGACTTGTTACAACATTTTAAAGTACAGTTAAAAATTACAGAGTAAGTTTCAGACATTTTACAGTTAGGCATTTGCTGGGGTATTTGAGTGAGAGTAATTTTAGATGCGTTAAACCATCAAAGCTATTTTTGTGGGTTTTTAAAATAATTAATATGTAGAAGAACACAATGAGATGTTAAAACTTTTCATTTCTTAGTATCTTTACATTCTTAACTTCACATTTCTAATTAGTCTTTTATTTTTGTTATAGACTTCTGTTGGTTTGAAAAATGCTCACTGAAATTCTTTCATCTTCACTGCTTTTTGTAATTCAAAGTTCATCTTCTTTTATAGGTGACTTGCTTGTGGGGAGTCTTTCTTCCACTTGAGAAACTCTTAGAGAGTACTGTGTCCCCACATGTGAGCTCAGCTAGCTAGTCTTTTGAGAAACTTTATATGGATGGGACTACCAAGTAAAGAAACTGATTCCACAAGCTACCTAGAAAAATCTGTTTATATAGATGCTCCCATTGTCATACATAAGGGCAAACCTGAAATTCAGATTGAGTTCATTTTTTTCACCTTTGGTAATAATTGACAGGCATCTTACCTCTTCTAGCTGCCATTTGTGAATTTTTTCTGATAAGTTGGTAAATAGCCTTTTATTTACCCCTATGTTTCTGTACATTGCCCCATATCTCTTCAAGTAATGGCTGGTTTCTAGACCACCCTCCTTTCCATACACAAGTACACCTATGAATGAAAAATACATCATACATTTCTTAGTTTGTAAATATGTGATTATACTCCTCAGAGCTTTAATATGATCTTATGGCCTGAAGCAGACATGTGTTGACATATGAAAACTCTTGAAATGTATTCTTTAGGTTCTGACCTCAAAGATGCATTTATTTGTCCTTACTGTGTTAAAATTTGATCATCTCAAGAATCTCATTCACAGACACCTGAATGTTTGAACTACAGATACTACTGTATCATTCTTACTAGTTGCAGCAGTTAATCTAGTGCAAGGGTTTTGATATGTGTGTAGTCCTGTTTTAAACATGACTTTTCCATCCCCCACCCCAGTCTTTTAAAATCTGTTGCTTATCAAATATACATTTCTAATTTTTGTTATAGCCTTTCATTGATTTTTAAAATGCTAGTTTCCAAGATGTAATCTTACACATTTGACTTTTTAATCACAGGACCAAGGCACCTGGTGAAGGACTGAATCCATTAGGTAGAAATAGTAATTTTTTTCTTTTTTAATGAAAAACCTTTGTAAAAGAGAGGGCATTTTAAAGTTTTAAGTTTGAAATCAAAGAGTTTTCCTGGCATGTGATTAATTATGAGATGGGTGCTTTTGAGGAAACTACAGTTTTACTAAAAATCTCAATTTTAATATGTTAGTTTTGGTCATTTTCTTAAATTCTGCAAAAAGCTTTATTTGTAGTCATTCAAAGTAAAATAAATTGGAATGAGAGGTCCTGAGTAATCATGACAAACTTTGTGACTAGATGACAAATCCTTTAGATCCCAAGGAAATATTTGTAAATTTAGGACTTTAGTATGTGCAATCTTTTTTTGAGAAAAGGAAGGAAAATGAGAGATTAACAAAAAAATTGGTGTGGGTTTTAATCAAACACTTACTTTTGTGATTTTTGGTTCCATTACCTAATATGAGACTCTATAAGTTCAATTTCAAGGTCATTCATATTGATGGACCAGGCCTTATATTAATCTATCTTAAATGTTATACCTTTGAAAGGGCTGATGATTGTATTGCAAAAGTTCTCAGTTTTCATTACTTGCTGACTACGTTGTTAATTACCATGAAGTTGATACCTTTTTTAGACATTTTTATTAGGAAGGCTTATGATTAGTGGTTGAGACTCTTCAAATTGATTTTGTATAATCCAGTAGATATAACAACGGTTGAAAATATAGATCATAAAGAATTGTGTAGCCATCTTTACAATGACTAAATGGTACAGAGTTTGTATTAAACTACCTATATATCGAACAGACTCCTTTAAATGGGGGAAGGTGTGAAATATCACTGGCCCTAAAAGAACACAGTAAGAGATTGCTTTCCATAGATAAGTGACCTGTGTGAACTCTGTAGGCCACGTTCCAGAAACTACCATGAATGGCCACAATTGTGAACTGTCAACTGCAGTTCAAGACCTAATTGTAAGGATCCCTTAGTGGTGTGTGTGTGTGTGTGTGTGTGTGTGTGTCTGTCTGTCTGTCTGTCTGGTTAATGGTTTTTATTTTTGTGGTTTGCTAATGACTTATGATAAATTGTGAATACTAAGTATTGTGCCCTGAGATGTGCTATAAATACAATTTTGTGCATTTATTTAAAAAAAAAAAAAGCTGGGGAGGAGAGTAGAGAGTGGGAGTGAGCAGGCTCAGCGGGGCCTCCTCTCCTCCCCCCCAGGGCTCTGCTGGGGGCCACCTGGTGATGCCGAGTCTCACAGCTGGCAGCAAAGGTCCTGCCACTGAGGGCTGAATGGGACCAGGAACAACTCAACAGATGTTCCCACAGAGCCTACTGCTCTCTGGGTCACCATCAGATTGCTGAGTTGGCCACTTGTCACGGCTACAGTGCCAGGTCTTGAAAAGTGAGGCCAGGACCTGGGGAAAGGTTGCTACAGGGCTGGAGGAGCCCACTGTGTACCCATCACAGGGACATGGGCATGCTGTGTGCATTAGCTGCCAAACGTTGACGTGATCTGTGCAGGGGAGGGCTCCGTTCATTTCTCTGTTTCTATATTTATTTTAATTTTTTCAACATAATTTTAAGCATTCTTGAAAGACAGGCAGAGATTGCAAACCTTTCATTTCACCCTCTTCAAATAATGTGATTCACACACACAGGTGTTCACTTCTAAAGTCTCTGTAATTCATAGAGCATTGAAGGAGATCTTAAATGTCATGTGCCATACACATGAGAGCTAACCAAGTCCAACAAGCATTCTTGTAAAGGACCAACTTTTGTGCAAGAGAAAAAAAGGGAAAAGAGAAAGAAAATAAAGCACAAAGGAAATGAAAGTGGATTTGTAGTTAAGGTTTGGAACCAGTTTTCCCTCTTCCTGGGTCGTTATCTGACTTTAGGTAAGCCAGTCCCAGTTTTCAAGACCCATCCTATGGTCCAGGAGCTCGGGGCTGGTTCCTCATTCTCCTGGAGCATCAGAGCACAGAATGGCAAAGGCGTGGGATGTATGCTGTTACCTCGTGGCTGTGCATTTGAACCTCAGTTCAGTCCTCAGAATCTCACAGCCGCCTTCCTTTGGCAAGATGACAAATAAGATAAGAAGCTGTCTCTGTAATCTATTTTGTTAGTCATGGCAGGAACCCCTTGCTCCCTGCTTCCAGAGGTGAGGGACATGACTCGGTGATAATTGGGTCCTGAATATGGCCCCGTGCTGGGCCCAGCAAGCCCAGCTCACCCCTGCAATGGGATGCAGGTGGCAGGGCAGGAAGTGGCATGCCCCTCCTTCCATCAGGAGAAACCAAGGAAGGCCAGCCTTGCTGTCCAGTACCAGGATGCGGCTGCCCTGGCTGTGGGAGTGTGTTCTCTGCAACTCCCTGCTTCATGTTGTGGTGTCATGGGCCCCTTGTGGTGCACCAGGCTCACAACGCCAGGGTCTGCCTTCCGTGGCCCCCTGGCCCACCCACCTCCTGCCCCCCTCAGACCTCAGCAGTGAAAGCTCTGGTGAGGATGGGGCCCTGAAAAGCTGGGTTCTCAGACTGGGGCCCAGGGTCTCAACTCTGGCCCTATAGGCCAAGGGAGGAAGCAGGGAATGGTGGGGGTTTTGCTTTCACTTTGAAGTCCAGGATTTTTTGGTTAAGGGGAAACTAACTTGGCTAGGTTAAACAATGCCCGATATGTCCCTCTTAGTGCCTGAACATGGCCCTTGCTAGAAGAGGGGACTTTGCTGGTAAAGATGGTAGACCATCCTGCATTTTCAGGGAGCACCTGGTGAGTCATGTGGGTCCTTGGGAGAGGGGCTAGAATGTTCTGTGCTAGTAGCCACAGAGGGGACAAGGCAGCAATTAGATGAGGGGGCAGTGGAGGAATGCTGGTGGCCCAGAAGTACAGTCTTCACAGAGCCTTCAGAGGAATGCAGGCCTGCAGATGCCCTGATTGCAGACTCAACCTCGGAGCTGTAGGAGGATAACTGTGCACACACATGTGACCTGGTCTGTGGTACTCTGTTACAGCAGCCACAGGACACTGCTCCCCTGGCATGGAACATGCCTCTGGGGAACATGGGATTGCTGGTACCTCAGCTCCTTTCTTACCTGGCCCCTGCATGACTCTCATCACAGCCATGTGGGGCGCTGGGCAGATGGAGAACTAATCAACTCTGAAGAAGTTTGAGCCAGTCCAAGCCATCTCTGAATGGAAAAGTCACATGAATTGTACAAGGCACATGCATTCTGGGAACATCATCTTCTCCCCCCTTTTGGGGACAAGGGTCCATGCTATGGAGAAGGCAAAGGCAGCCTCAAAATGCCATGGAGTGTTGGAAACAATCATTGTTTGGTTTGCCACCCTTACATTTTGGTCTTACTAATTATAATAATATTATAATGGACAGAGTTTATTTGACAAGCTGATTAGATTTAACAGTAAACAAAACACTATGTAATGGTAAAATGTATTGATGGGATCCAATTTACAAACTTCACATCCATCCAAACACACACACACACACACACACACACTCCTTTGGAATCATAAACGAGGGTGAATGGCATCAGTTTTCACACACATCTTTGACTCTACTGAAATTGTATTAAACATCGCAGGGAAAAATAAAACTGTGCTGAAAGTAAAAACTTACTATAGTCATAGCTCCATGGTGCACCATTGCTTGTTACCGGAAATGGTCCTGGATGGTCAGGTCCAGGACCTTGTGCTACTGAGATTTGTATTCAAAAGGACAGGGAAGTGGAGAAAATTCGTCTTATTTCTGACCCATCCATGAAAAACTTGCTGTCATTGTAGCATGACATAAAAGCCTGAACTAACTGATGCTGAGTTATCCATGTAGAATGCTCCAGGTTTCTGTAGGGCTTCAGCAGGGTCATATAAATAGAACTGGCCTCAGCGGTAACTTACCGAACACTGGTGCTTTGTCCCCTGTGTTACATTAACAGTGAAAACACCAACTGAATTAAGGGCCATGTGATGGACTGAGCACATCCTTTTAAAACCGGGAGACACTCACAAATGCCATGAAATAGCCTAAAACATGTAAAAAACAATCTAGGAAATCAGTGGGAAGAGAAACAAGAATAGTGGACCAGAAATTTAATGCGATCTCAGAGAGACAGAAAGAGAGGAGGATTGAAAGAAGAGGCCTGATCCAGAAAAGCAGGAGGAGAAGGCTCTGGATGGAAGCCAGCAGCACTTGAGGGTCTGGGGGCTACAGAATCTGTTGCAGAGTAGCTGTTGAAGAGCAGCCTCTGCCAGAGCTGGGCTGACCAAAGCCCACTCCCTGCCCAGTGCAGAGCATAGCACAGCATTGATGTTACCTAGACAGAGCTGTAGTTGGGAGGCTGGAGTCAGACAGCTGCAGTCGCAGGAGAGCCCCAGCCAATGCACAGGAGAGCAGAGGGAGCAGAGGCGAGTCATTAAGCAAGAAGCAAGGGAGGAGTATTTGTCAGAACTGAAGGAACATCCAGTTTTCTGATTGAAGGTGGACTATGGAGCAGCTGAGCAAAAAGATGGATATCCTGTCTCATTATGGTTGAATCTCTGAGTCCTAAGGGCAAAGAGAATTGGTGATGAGCTTTGAGAGAAAGGATGATAGTCGAGAGTTGTATTGACTTGAATCTTCTCAGCAGCAACACTAAAAAGTAGAAAACACTGGAATAATATTCCCAGAATTCTGAGGAAGAAGTAGTTTAGCCCTAGAATTATATACCCGGCCAAAATAGCATCTGATATCACAGCAAAATAAAGGCATTTAACTCTAGAGGGTCCACCAAGTTTGCTGTCTCTAGACCTGCTCTGGAAAAATAACTAGAGAAAGGAGAATCCAGAAAAGAAGCCTGAATAAGCTTATCATATTCAGTTGATCCAGCCTTTAAGGAAGCATGGTTTTTTCTGCAGGCTGTTGAGCCTCCTAGAGCCTTGGTTTTCTCCTCTGTAAAGTGAGATAATCTCATCTGAAAGGCCATTATAAAGATTACAGAAAATGAATGTGAAGCTGCTGAGGGACCTGCTACACAGCAGGTGAACACAGCATTTACGCAACCGGTAGGCAGGCATCATGTTTTTATAACCCCCCTTCCCCACTTCAGACCTTCAAAGTTGTCATTTTCAAGGAAACCAAAGTTCTATAAAATGATCTAATGCTTTCTAATTCTTAATTTTTCCACAAATATGGTAAAATTCCTTTCAACATATTCTAGGCTCTCTTTGCTATAATTTCATTTTATAAATGTTTTCTGAACTTTTTTAGGCAGTAATAATACAAAGCACATGTTGAGGACTAACTGAATTTAGCAACCATAGGACAGTGTTTTTACCTGATAATGCCTGGACTTTGCCGAGATTTTTGCATCTGACTATTTTTTTGCAGGGTTAGGCAAGCAGTGGGAAATTGCTCTTCAACAACACTGTGTTTTATTACAGGAAGTGTTCAATTCTGTTCTGCACAACTCACTTGAAGATAATTAGTGATGGAATATGTCCAAAGAAAGTCAACTTTTTGATAAGTGTTGTCATTCTAAATAAGTGATGGACATTTTACATATGGCTGAACAAACTACAAAGAATGAAGTAAAGGTAAGGGCAATTGAAATCGTAAGAATTGTTTCCTGTCATGGTGGTTGTAATGATGATGATGGTGATTCTCATGGCGCTCTTGAGAAATTGTCAACCGTATATCAAAATAAACAAAAATTGTTTAGCTTCTATGGAAAGCAATATGATTTCTCAAAATGTCAAAGAGAATTACCATACAATCTAACAATTCCACTTGTGAGCACACGCAAAAATGTTGAAAGCAGGGTCTCAAACAGGTCTTGGTAGAACCACTTTCAAAGCAGCAGCATCCCAATCACCAAAAGGTGGAAGCAACTCAAGTATCCATCAAAGGATGAGAGAATAAGCAGCATGTGCTACAGATCTACAGTGCATATTACCTAGCCTGGAAAGGGAAGGACATTCCACATGTTGCAATAGGGATGAATCTCAAGACATGACAGTTGGTGGGCTGAGCCAGTCACAGAAGTTCACATACTGCATGATGTCACTCACATGAAAGCCATAGTAGTCATATTCAGACACAGAATGTAGGCCTGAATGCTCATCCTTCCAGGCCTTCAGAGCCCGGTTGTTCTCAGGTCCTCCCATGCCCTTCCTCATGCCTATCCCATGTGGACCTACCTCTTTTGCAAGGGCTGTTGAAATTTCACTTTTTCCCCAAGACTGTTCTTGAAATCAAGTGGCCATGTCTGTGCAGCACTGGTATGCTGGGACTCATTCCTGGGCCCATCAGTATTTGCATACCATGTCTTGTTGTCCAGGGTGCAGGCCAATCCATGCTCAGGCTCACCTCCAGCACGTAACCTGTGTCTCTTAGGTAATCAGAGCCGTGAACTTCTGTTGTATGGATGAATGGAACAACAGAGGGCAGAGGCGGGCCAGGGCATAGCCAGTCACTCAGCTACAGTGAGTCCTTGCAGGAGGTAACCTCATCCACTCTGAGAATGGGACTCCTCATCCTCTCCTAGGAGAAGCACACCTTCTGGTTGTACTCATTTGTACTTTAGCAATACAAGCCCCAAGAAAGTGTATGCTAGCTACTTGGTCTCCATGCTTTGCTTTGGTTTAAGGGAACACAGGCAACTGCAGGTCTAACTGCTTGGGGTCTCACTCCTGAGTGGGGCTGGACTCTACATCAGGTGCTCTAGTGCTGAGTCAGTTACGGGAGGTCAAACCAGCACAGAGTGACTCATACACTTCTGCTGCATGCGACAAAACAGCCTCAAATTCCACATTGCCCCCTTCTCTTTGAAAAGCAAACACAGCCAGCAGCTTGCCTACCAGGACAGGACTTGTGCAGTTACAGGAGACAGCTCTGCCTGGGCTGGTGGACCTGGATTTCCCTGTATGGGCTTCGTACTTCATAGCCACCACTCTCTAGGGCTGATACAGAGCTGTAAAGCCCAAATGCAGCAGGCAAGGAACTACCACTCGAGAAGCAGGCTGTGCCCATCAAGCTGGAAATCTTTGTGGCATGTGAAAAATATCATATGACCCTGACTCTCCATGAGAATACTTCATTTCTTTAAAAAAGGTAAAATGTAAAGTGTTTTGAAAGCACTTTGTGTAGATGCTACTAACCAAGCTGAAGAAAAACTAAAAGCCCCTGGAGCAGGCCTTCAAGAGGGGGCAAGTTCCCATTGCCAATCGTTCTTCCTCCATGGCTGCAGCTGAAGCCCACCCACTGCCTGACCTCTGCAGGCAAGCACCTTGGGTTGTCTCTGAACCTTGGGGTACCCATTTGTAAACCAGGAAAGGGTCCTCTACTGCCACCAAACACTGTGGTCACCACATAAGGAGGAGCAGCAGATTCAACAGAGACTGACTTCTTCCTGCAGGAATAAGGCAGCCCCACAGAATAGATGTGGCACAAGCTGAGGTCAACTCCTGGGACAGGAAGTGGAATCCCTCTCTTGACAGGAGGAAGGAGGGGAGTGGTTATGTTAGTGTCCAAGGTCAAATGAACCAAGTGCTACTCACTGGTTGGTCACACGACAGCCAATTATTCACTCCCTGTGCTGGTCTACCCATCTGAGGTTCAGGCCTCAGAGAAGCTGTTTCCTCCAGGGGCCATGAGGGAGAATCTGTTCTAGTCCCATACTGGTTTCTGGGGGTTGTTGGCAAACCTCGGTGTTCCTAGCTGGTGGAAGCATCACATTTACCTTGACTTGTGTATTTCCTTGGCCTTCTCCCTGTGCTCAAGATGGTCTCTGCGTTTGTATAGCAGTCCTATGGTTCAGGCCCCTCCTGAAGACCTCATCTTCCCTTGATCATTTGTAAGGACCCAGTATCCACCCAGGGTCAAGTTCATGGGTGCTGGGTGTTGGACACATTTCAACCCATAACGTTCTTCCTGTAGATATTCTTTCTCTGTGGCCTGACTTGGATGGCCAGGCACTATTTATTAAGGTGACTAGCAGATTCCTGGCAGTTCAGATGAGCCAGAACAGAGTCGAGCTTCCAGCATTTCCCCCACCACTGCGATCTCTCTGGGTCACCACTGCTCTCAGATCCATCACTGCTCTCAGATTCAGCATCCCCAAACCCTAATCCAAACCTCACCTGTGTTCAGATCTGAATCTTCCCCAGTGGTTCAGTGAGGACCCCTCCACGGGCTCCCATGCCCCTTTCCCTGTTGTTCTGCTCTTCTCAGGCAGTCGTCCAGCTGCCCAGCCTTCCCAGGAGCCTGCTTCTTCTGAAGACACATCCAGAGTGGGTGCTACTTCCCCTCGAGGCTCTTTCCACAAGTCCTTCTGCTCCAGGAGTGTCCACCGACCTTGGACCTCACAATTATCCACTGATAATTGGTGCTTTGCCAGTGAGGTGGAACATTCCTTGAGGCCATGGCTGTGACTCCTGTTGTCTCCCATCTCCAGAGTCCTGCAGACCTTGGGGCTGCTACTGCTAAGAATGGCCACAGTGGGTTGTGACCAGGCTGAAAGAGGCAGCCCTGTGTTTATCACATCATGTGCCAGGCACCTGACTGTTCTGGAACTCTTCATTCTTTCTACTATTCAGGGCTTAGCAGAAGTGGGCTCTTCATTCTTTCTGTCTCCTTTCATCTCGCAAGTGTCACCGAGAGGTTGAGCTCCCTAGGGAGTTTAAACTGAGAGTCAACTCATTCCAAGATTTTCCCCCATCCCTTCATCAGGGTGATTTCAGTTAGGAAGTGCAAGTCCATGAGTGTAAGTGGAAAGGAACGCAAAGGAGCCCCATCTCACAGGTGAGGCAACAGGCCAGCCAACTCCAAGATGAATGTGTCTCCAGTCTCAAATATGCCACCTAAGTAGGTAATTGGCCCCAATTATATCTAAACAAACAAGGAGCAGCTAAAATAAATAAGCCCTTTATATGCAGATCTCTCTTACCTCCATTGCTGTGGTTTCTAAAAGTCTCTCCAGGAGCACTGCTGAACTGCACCAGGAGGCTAAGCTCTTCCCAGGCACCATCTAGTTTGAACCATGTGACATTCACAGAACAGTGTGATGTACAGGGTGGAGCAAGAGCTCACACTGGGGGTCCCGGGGGCCCGGGGCTCTTGCTACCCAGCTGAGCAACCCTGGGAGCAGTGGACAACATCTTTGTGCCTCTGTTCTCTCACCTGCAGAGCAAGGATAATGCTGCGGTGGTAGAACCAGGTATGGGCCTTTCTGGAGTCCTTGGCTGCCCAGTGGCTGGGGTGTGTGGTCAGCTGGCAGCTACCAGCTAGCATCTCCTACAGAGCCATGGTGGTGCCTTTCCTGGGGCAGCTGTGTCTGGTGAGACTGCATATAAAGACTTGTCATTTTGCTCCTGACAGAGGACAAGTTGGCCAGCCACAGTTGTCCCAGGCTCCCTGCAGAGCTGGTGGGGGCTTTGTGCTCTTTACCGACTCCTGTTTCTTCTCCCTTTCACAGGAGTTGATCCCCAATTCATGCCCTATGCCCCACTGCACATCTCAGCACTGGCTCTGGAGAACTGGCCGACATTGGCTGGACCTGCCTCATGGCCCTTCGGAGGGCTGTGGTAGCTGGTCCTGGCCTGACTAGGACAGTCCCCTGGTGAAGAGCAGCCTTGTGTTACTCCTATTCTGCAGGTGCTGCATGGACATGCGGTTGGTCCAGTTAGCTGCCACCAGCTTGGTCAGAGGAGTGGACACAGTTGTGAAAACCAAGAGCACTGGGTTCGGATGCAGGGACCTGAGGTTGTCACTCAGGGCCTTAAATTTGCAACCTTTTTAGGGAGATGGCAGGGAACAGCCCTCAGAGGCCAGGTTCTGGGCTGGGGGCAGGGTGAGGGTGAGCTGGGAGGGACCTTGTGATGAGAGTCCTCAGGGCCCAAGAGCAGAAAGGTCCAGGACCTGTTTTCCACTCCCCACCAGGGTTCTTCCTCTCCACTTGTGGACACTGCTTGGGCAGCCTGCTCCCTGGGGAGTGTCCAGCCCCCACAAACCAAGGGCAGCTTCTGGGGCTGCTCAGTGGCATCTCCTTGGGAAATGCTTATTTAAATATGAACCAAACAAAAAAAAAAAATAGAATTAGGAAGGGAAACTACTGCCAGGAATTCCACAGTCAAATAGAAGTTATGTGGGGACTCTGCAGTCTTTTGGACTTCCCGCTATTTCTCAATTCCAATTCTAGTCCTGCAGGACGAATCCTGTGGGACAAAACCAGTGACCTCTTCTCCCCTCCTCGTCCTCCTGCCAATGCTGGGCTTAGCTGCTCTTGGCTGAGCCTGTGGAGCTTTGCCACACCCTTTCTCTACAATTTCCTGCAGTTCCCACTTTAGGGAATGCCTCCCAAAACTGCCTCCCAAAACATTTGGAAATGGTTCCAAGCACCATTTCTCCAAAACACCCTGGCACAGGACACGGGCCTCATGCTTGTTTCCAAAAATACCCCAGAGGAGTAGAAGAGATGGGGTCTGTGGGCTCGGCCCATCCCCAGCTGGTGGGCAGAAGTCGTCTCAGCCCCAGGGCCACAGGTCCACCACAACCCTTTAAACACTGTCCCAGGGAAGATCTGGAAAACAATCCCTCTAATTGGCTCCTATGATTTCCCTGATTACCACCCAATTCCTGAAGCACAAGCCCATGAGACACATTCGATGGCTCCCCACTTGCCCTGATCTGTGTGCCCTGACTGTACTGCTTTGGGTTTGGCTCCTAGCACGTGGTAATAGTTTATTACCCCTCTTTTATATCCTTTTAAACTTGACATGGCCTTCCTCCTCCCCTTCCCAATGTAAATGAGACCACCATACCATTCCAAGACTCACAGAGGAGGCCACCTTTGTGCTAGACCAGTAGGTTCAGTAACAAACCACCAAGTCAGTTGAGAAAGTTTGGGCCCTACAAAAGCACAAAGCATATGTGGCAGGAAACCTGTGACAGGACAAGGCTGTGGAGAAGGAGCATGGCACCCAGTGGGTGGCAGGAAGCCCTGCTCTTCCTAGGGGGATGGGTACTGGTGGCTGACAGCAGGAACCATCTTCCCCATGTCCCTTCGGAGCTGCATGGAGAGGCCCAGCTTCATAGGCACAGTTGAATAAAAAAGAACTATCTGAAATTCAATTTAATGTAAAATATTAAAGAAACTCTGCTATTCCTTCTGCACATTAAAGATTTGTGTTTTGCAGCTTGCTGCTTGATTTTAGGCTGAGAAATGTCACAGGAAGTGGCTAAGAATGTGCTCACCCACGGTGCCCTGGGCCAGGGACTTCTCACCAGCCTGGCTTTGGAGGAACTGGGACAGTGCCACTGGCAGGCAGTATGGTCTCTAAGTCCTCACAAGTCTCTTGTGGGTGCTCTCAGCTCCCTTCTCAAACCTGGGGACGGGGTGGCAGGGGAGAGAGTGCTGCATTTTCTAAGCTGGGGTTAGAAAGTTCTAAGGCCTCTTCTAGCAGCCTGAGCTGGGAAAGCCCTGTGATCACAGCCAAGCAGCAGGGCAGGTCCCCTACCGGGCAGTAAGCCATTGGCTAGGTTTTAAGCAGGACCCATTTTAGTGTCCAGAGTGTAGCACAGCTTTTCCATGGTCCCCTCATGTGACATGTCACATCTGAACCTCTGGAGTGGTGGCCTCTTGAGGACACCCACATCAGTTCAGGTGCCCTTTTCTTCCCATGCATGATCTCTGTGCTGCTGTGTGTGATCTTCACAGACTCAGCTGAGGAGAAGCCAGGGGTAGGCACAGGTCCCAGGCTGGCCTGCAGTTGAGGGGAGTAGCTGGACAGGCATCTGCAAGCGCTTGTGCCAGAGAGTCAGCACCCTTCTGTTTCTCCCAGAGTCGTCCCTTCCCCTCAGCCACCTCCACCCTCCTGGCATCCTGGGCAGGCCCCCCATCTGGATTCTGCTGAGTCTTGCCTCTTCATGCATCTGTTTGCCTGTACATGTGTGCTACTCTGGAGCTGTCTCTGGTGACCCACATATCGCTCCAGCCTGGTGGGAAGGGGGATCAGGAGGTGGAGCTGGAGTAGATCATCTGAGGACACTGTCATGACTGGCACAGCAGGAGAAGCAAGAGGCCACGTGTGGACTGCCAATGCTGCCCTATGCCAGCTCAGGGCAGGACCACCTGAAAGGGCTTGGTGACAACTGTAAGAATCCAAGGGCAGGAGATGGGGAAGGTACTATCAGAGCCACATTGCCAGGAGGCGATGAAGGCTGGCTGTGGATTAAGACTCAGGGGTAAAATCATCATGGCACAAGGAAAGCAGAGAGGGTAGTGCTGGTACTCAGGAGCCTGGCCAGGCATGGTGGTTGAGTTTATGTGTCAACTTGGCCAGGCTGTGGTGCTCCATCATTTGGTCAACACTTGTCTCTGTGTTGTTGGAAAGGTATTTGTGGATAATCGGTTGATTTGAGTAATGGAGATTATCCTTGATAATGGGTGGGTCTCATCCGATCCACTGAAAGTGTTAAGTGAGAAAATCTTTGGTTTCTCAGAGCAGAAGGGATGGTGTCCTGAGACCCAGACAGGCTTCCAGCCAGCCAGCCTGCCCTGTGGACATGGGACTTGCCAGCTACTGTGGTGCTGTGAGACAACTCCTTGAATCCTCTCTATCCCTGTCACACACACACATGCACAGATGTTCAAGTTCCTGATGTCAAATGACACAGTCTTTGTGTGTACCGTACACATCCTCCCCTTATGATGCCTGTCACAGCATCCATGTCCATGCTGTGTCCATGCAGCTATGGAAGTTGGGGAGCCTCTGTATGTGCTCAACACTGATGCAGTGGCTTTCCAAGTGTATTTGACCCATGGTTGGTTGAAGTCAAGGATGGGGAAGTCATGTACAGAGAGGTCATAGACATCTAACTGCTTATCTGTACCTATGTCCCTCTCCACATCCCATGTCCACCTCTACATGTGTGCCCATATCTATTCCACACAGAGTCCTTTGGTTCTGTTTCTCTGGAGAACCCTGGCTGATACCTGGGAATGGACAGCAAAGCCCTGGTGGCCCTACCTGCTTCTGTACTCAAAATGCTGGTGGACACTTCTGCTGGATGTCTTTCCTTTTGGAATTCTGTTCCCAAGGTGTTTTGAGTCCTGCCAAATCTCAGCAGAGGAGGTCTCAGTCCAGCCTCTCACTGCTGAACTGGCCTCTGACAGAAGACATCACCCCAAAGAACAGACCCAGATCTGCATTTGAGCTCTGTCAGCAAGGCCCCAATACTGGGGCCCCCTAAGAGAAAAAAGAGACTTCCATACATGCAGTTATTACTGCAGAACTTGGAATGCCTTTGAAACCAGCCTCTCCTATGTGACCCTTGGATATTCTCCACAAGGATAATATTAATAATAGGCATTCTATGAGAAGAATATTTAACATGGGATGCTGGCATAATGACAGAACTTAAAGACTTCTTTTGAAGAACTCCACTTGCCTAACCAAATCTGTCATGTGGCCTTTCAATAAAAAGAAGAGAGTCTGTAGGCTCATGTGGAAGAAATTCAGAACTTTGAGGTTACTGGAGAAGTACCTATCTTCAGAGAGATTCCCAGCTCTTGGCTCTGACAGGCATGGCAGAAGAATTTTGATTCCAGCCACAACACAGTGAAGATGCACATGGCAACTGGTGTTTAATTTCCATGGTCTTCCCAAGAGAGCCACAGGGAGTCTTGGAAGTTCCAGAAAAATGTGGCCTGACTCCAGTGGAGTGGTGCTGGGCACTGGAATTCAAATCTCACACAGTCTTGAGATACCACTGCAGTCGCCAGGCTATAGCGAGTGTGAGCGGGTGTGTGTGACCGTGAGGTGTGGGGATGGTGGAGGTGACACCTTCCTCACTGTCCCGTGTGGTGGAACATCTGCTTGCTGCATAATTGACTTATTGACTGGACCTGACAGTGCAGAGAGGCCATGGGTCAGCTGTGCCTTCATGAGTTGGGAGAATTTTACTGGAGTCAGTAGAAGTCATTGTCAGAGGCCGGTCAACTAGAAGCTCATGGTATTTAAGAAGAAGAAAGCAGGCTTAGCTGTAGCAGGTGTGCAGATGGTGGGAATTGGGAGAAGAAGAACTTTTACTTGCAGACTTACTTTTACTATAACATTTGCCCCCAAGGCAGGAGCATTCACTAGCCAGCTGAGGACATGGTCAATAATTCTCACCTCTCAGCTACACCGCCTCTACCATTTCTTCTGTCTGTTTCAGCTCCCATTTCAGAGGCAAGCTTCCTGAGTGTAGGCCTTATGTGATGATGTGCTGACAGCACCCAGTGGCTCTCAGGCCTGGGGAAGCAGGAGTGATAGAAGCAAGGTGTTAGGCCACCATGACTCACACATTTCTGCAATCAATTTCCATGCCAGGAGAAAGGACAAATGCTCAACGTCAGGTGGAGAAGGGGGAGAGCCAACCTTAATCTCATGCCCTACATTTGCAAGTGAGGCCCCCTTCCCACCCACAGCCTGCATTGAGGCCCACATCCTTCACACATCTTCACCCCTTCCCCGCTCCCCCCCACTCATGTCTACACTATTTCCACAGTGTCACCCCACCTGTGTGCAGAGCTACAGCCCACAACATCTCTTTCACTGCTTCATTGTGTTTCCATCACTTCCCCCTCATGTCCATGGTTTTGTCCTCAGCCAACTTCTCCATACCCCCACATCTGTACCATGTCCACCACCATTCCCTGTCAACAGCCACGTGCTTTTGCACATCAACATAAACCCAGCCATTGCTACAAGTCTACTCAATTGTACACATGTGCACAGTCAAACTGACAAGCCACAGTGTCCTCCACAGGAGTCTTTCACTTAGCTCCCAGGAGAACCCTGTGGTTCCTGCTCCATAGTTTTCCTAGTCTGTAAGATTAAGACAGCCTTCATTTTGCCACCACAAATAACTGAACTCCCTTCTATTGGATTGCCAGTTGGATATCAGGCTAGTGTCCAAAGTGGCAAGTGTGAGGGCTGGAGCAGAGGTGAACTTGGGAACACCCTCCCAGTCCCTGTGCTGCCTGTCTACCGGCTTGGGTTGGTGCTTGTCCCAGCACTCAGGGAGACAGCCTACTTCTTTAAACTCACCAGACACCTTTGGGGCATTGCTTGTCTTTCTTTTCCCTGTGGAGAAATTTTCCCCACTACCAGCCTCATATTAACCATGGGGCTGAAAGTGTAGCCTCACCTCCAAGGGTTGACATTTCTCCAGATCAGTATGTTCTGGATGGTCAAGAGATCCGAACAATGCTTTGATTACATCTGCGTGAAATCTGCTTAACTGGCAGAAATTGATATCTTCATCATCAAAACTAGAATTAGTAAAAGAGATGGTCAATTTCTACTAGTTATTATAGCCTTGATGGATCTTTTAATTTGGGGGAAATTAATGATATTTAAGCAACTTAAACCATGTTTGGGGATCAGTGATTATTAAGTAATTTAAAAGTAGATTAACTCCTGTCCTTCTAAATGCATAAACATAAACATGAGAAAAACTAAATCCACAGATGATCTGGCTGTGAGCTCTCCTTTGTCCAAGCTGTGCATTCAGCAGGAACACCTCCCTCTTCTTCCCTTGGTCTGCTGACATGTCTAGAGCATCTGAGGTGCAGGGCTGTGTGCTGGTTGACGGGGACCCATGATCCTCTTTTGCTTCCCAAAACCCACCTGTTCAGCATTGTTTTCCACTGAGAGAGATGCAAAAGCCAGCCAGAGTTCTCCTCTTGGAGGAATTATGCCTGCACCTTAACCCTTGTCATGGGGAAAAGTTGAATTTGTTTGTCCCCCACCACCCCACCCCATGAGCAGCTGGTTGCTGCCTCTGGTGAGTCCTGCACCTGAGATCTTACGTCACTCTGCGACACTGCCATGGTGCTCTCTTCTTTCTCAAGTCATCTCCAGAGGTCCAGGCCTGAGAGGTGCTGGAAGAAGCCACCTGGTCTCCAGGGGTGGGTGATGGAGCTGGCTAGATGGCTGCCTGGGAGTCTTCTAGGGAACCCCAGGACTCCTTCCCTGAAGGCACAAAAGATTCCCTGTTCACCAGAGATGGCTTTGTGTGCCCCGAGGTCCATCATAACCAAGGAATTTCCCTTTTATTTGTGGTCAGTGGTAGGAAGTGCCAAAAACTTTGACCAAGTTCAAGGACCATTTTGCCTCCAAAATGCAGTGACTTCTCCCTGGGAAAGCTGCACAGGAGGAGTAATTTAGTCAGAGACTCTCAATTAAACCCTCCATGTCCACTCTGATATTTTTCCCTTCACAGACTATAGTTTTCCCTCAATGGTTCCAAAAATATGTAAAAAATGTTGGCAAAAAAAGAAACACTCAAATATTTATCTTGTATTTGATAACATCAAGAGTTATTGAGTGTTTTGTTATTTTAATGTTAGGGCTCATGGTCTGCTATTTCATGTGAATGAACAATAACAATCTGACTGACTTAACTGCAAGGATGCTTTGGAGTGAAGAAATTAAAAGAAAAAAAAACCAGCAGATTAGGACACGAATGCTCCCAACCACAACTCTTGGCCCTTGCCATTCCTCCACCTCAAGTTCACATTAAAATGTTGGCAGCAGTGAATCCACCAGCACATCCAGGAGGCAGGTGATGTTGTCTGGGACACCCAGAGCCCAGGCTTCCCAGTCATCCACTGTGGATGCTGTGAGAAGCAGGTGCCCTGTGACACTGACAGAGCAGGACATCATCTCAGGACATGTTCTAGTCATTACTAGAGATGTTCCTCCATTTTGCACCTGAAGCGCCATGTCCTGCTTTTCTCTATAACGCAGTTGCCGAAGGGAGCTTGGGATGGGAGGCTCTTGAGTACTTGTGAAGTGGGGGTGATGGACTTTATTTTCCAAAGCAGTGTAGTGCTTCAGACTTCTAGCACCTTGTATTTCTTAAGGCCAAAATAATTACAAGATTATAAAAAGCACAAAGAGAAGGAACCGATGCTGAGTAGGAGCTTGTGAGTCCTGCCCTGTAAGAGCTGGAGTCCACCCATGTCATGTGCCTCCACAGAGAGGCTTGGCAGGGTGGTGGTGGGCAAGCTGCCTCTCAGCAGAAAGGATGAAGGTCCCTGGGCAGGGAGAAGGTGTCCAGACCCTTGCCCTGGAGGACACAGGTGGCTGGAGGCTCCAGCAGGTTCTTTGGGAGCCCAGGCTTCTCATGCTGGCTTGCTGCAGAAATGGACTTTCCTGAAGGACCACAGCAGAACTGTTGTGGAGCATAGGTGGCACGTGGTTGTCCCTGGGTATTATCTCCTTGTGACACTGGTGGAATTCATGTCTGTACCATCAGGGGTTTCCTTCCTCCTGCAAGCATTGGCTGCAGACCTCGGAGCTCTGGCAAGCAGGATCCAGACTGGAAGAAGGTATGTCCCCATGTCCAGGGTTAAGAACTGCCCCAGGTTACCAGGCAACATCAGAAGCAGGTAAGGAAAGCTCCTCCTGAGTGTGGTGATGGCTGCAGGCCTGACCTGAGGTAGGGGGGTGTAACCACAATTCAAACAGATGCAGGGGACTGGGTAGCGCTCAGAGCAAGCTCAGCCAGTGACTTTGGCATCCTTGCCAGAACTTTGCTGATGGATCCAGGAGCATGGATTTGTGGCTGAGAACCCCTGAGTGGCCTGCTTCCTGGGCCCACATTCTTCGGATAAGCCTGCTTCAGTATGGTCTGATGCTCCTATAGACAGTGTGATTTGGGGAAAGAACCTAATCCAGTTTATTATATTTTTTCATTTTATTTTATTTTTGGTATCAGGGATTGAACCCAGGGACCCTTAATCACTGAGCCACACCCTCAGTCCTTTTATTTTTTATTTTGAGACAGGGTCTCTCTAAGTTGCTGAGGTTGTCTTTGAACTCATGATATGCCTACCTCAGCCTTCTGAGTGGCTGGGATTACAGGCATGAGCCTCAGTGCCCAACAAGAGCCTAGTCCATCTTATTCACATTGGGAGGTAGGTCTAGGCATAGGTCAAAGGTCACAACATACAGGATCCTTTCTTTCCTACTCCCTATCCTGAAGTTGTCGCTTGGCTTCTTATGCCAAGTAGCCTGGCTCTAACATGAAGGACAGACATGTCTGACACTATCTGCCCTCAGACCAGCACCTTTGGTGCCCCCATGAAAATATCTGCCAGAGCTTGGCCTCTGAGTGAACAAGTCCTCCCATTGGCCTGCAAGATTCCCCTGACCCTGCTTCTGATGCCTGTTGGATTAAGCAGGGCTCTCCAGAGAAACACTAAGGGTGTGTGGATATTTAGAAAGAGGTCTGTTTAAAGGAATTGACTCATGTGATTATGGAGACTGGCAAATCCAAAATTTGCAGGGTGAGTGGACAGACTAGAAACCCAGGAAAGAGTCAAAGCTGCAGATTGAGCATGAGGACTGTCTGCCATAGGTTCTCTCTTCCCTGGGGGAGGTCAACCTTTTTTCTCTAACAGCCACCTTCTTCTAAATCCCTCATTCATGATGACTCCATTTGCACTGGCCTCTTGGCTATTCTTCAAAAACTCTGGGTGGGTGCTGCATCAGGATCTTGGCAGTGACCTTGACCTCTGCCCAGAACCCTCTCCTGCAGACAATGTTAAGGACAATGCACTGTCCCTGCCAAGTCCTTGGTCCAAAGTCTCATTCTCATTATGCCCACCCTGGCAGTCTGTCCATAGCACCATCTTGTCAATCTGCCTCCAAAACCCTTCCCTAGGTGTGGTACTATTTTATGTTGGTTTCCAGCTTCATGTCCCCCACTGAAGAAAGTATCTGCATTCTGTTCACTGATGGACAAGCACCTTGCATAGTGGGGCAATGGTGGGAGCTCCCTCAATGAGTGCAGAGTTGGACTCACCATCACCAGAGTGGCAAAGGGGCTGCTCTGTAAATGGGACCAAAGACTAGCCCAGAGGGTGGACATGAGCTTCCCATAAGGTGACCCCTGTGTGTCTGCAAGCAGCCCAAGTCTTGCAGGTGGTGGCCATCCACACACACAGCTTTCCTGTGACCCACCAGAAGCCTGAAGTTTGAACTTTGGAGTCTGCAACTTGGAGTCCAACAGCTCCCCTTTCCTGCACAGGTGATGCGATGCTAAATTCAGGATATTGCTGACACCCAGCATCTTCCACCTTTACAGGAAAAGACTTGGGACTCCAGCTCCTGTCTCTTGATTCCTGCTCCATAATGCTAGACACCACACCATGCTGTATTGCTTCTGTTTGTTTTTAACCAGAGCACCACAAAATCAAATACCCTCCTGAAGTCTTCCGGTTTTATGCAAAGGAATTACAATGCAAGCAAAGTTGTCACAAGTTAACTGTCCCATGGTTTGATGTGGTTTATCTTCCAGACATTCACGAGTTGGAAGCTTGGTTCCCAGCTTGAAATGATGTCACCTTTGAAAGACTGGACCTAATGGGGGATCATTGGGTCCTGGGGGCTACATCCCTATGAATGGATTATGCTGCCCCTATAGAATGGTTTGGGTTGCACGCAAATCAGCTTTTGCAAGAGTGGGGACATCAGACAGCAAGGCTGGGCATGCTTAGCCCCTTCTAAGGACAGCTGTTTGCATTTCTCTGCCATCTTGTGAAGCAGTCAGGAAGCTGGTACCTTGCTGTTTGGAGCTTCCAGCCACCAGAAGTGTGGGCCAAATGAAACTCTTTTCTATATAAAGTGTTAGTCTTGAGTACTTGGTTACAGCAACACAAAATGGATCATAGGCGCTGTGAAAAGGACAGGCTCTGGCTGTCCCCACTTCATAGGAACCTGGTGTCTTTAATTTCTGGGCACCTTCAGTGCATGACCAGGCCCAGTTTAAGAATGGCTGTAGGCATCCTTTCCCATAAGGAGGATGAGAGAGACTTCTGAGCAACAGAAGAGTAATTTCCCAGCACTGAACTCCTCCCTGTCCCTCATCACCCCCACAAAGCATCTTTGGGCAGTGCCTTGGTGCTCTGCTGAAATGGGCCAGGAGAGAGTCTAGCAGATATCCTCTGCTGATTGGCATTCTGCCAGGAGCTGCCATAACCTGGCTTTCCTTGGAAAGGTTTGAACCCATGCTGCCCCAGCAACCCCAGGGCAGTCTCCTGGATTCAAACACAGGCCAGCATGTGTTGGGCAGATAGCACTTTTATTTTGGACTTCTCTGCAGTTAAATATAAGAGGTCCCTGCTCTTCCACTGCTGGTGCTGGCAGGGTGGGTTGGAGAAAGAAGCAGGTCTCTGGAGTGGGCCCTTTCCCACATGAATCCAGCTCCCGATTCCAGCAGGTCACAGTTGACTGGTGTCCCACCAGGAGTGTTTGAATTCCCATGAGTGTGTGAATGACCTCACTGCACTTCTGTGGGTCAAATTTCCCCCTACCCTTCCTGCAAACCCGGACCACAGAAGACTTATGCCAACTATTCAAGAGGGCACCTGCATCCCGACCCCCAGCATTCACTCATTGAGCCCGAGTCATTACGAGCGTGGTACTGGGTGATGGGGAGTGGCCCACCTCCCAGGAGGTTAGAGGCTGAGAGTGGAGGCAGAGAAGGGACAAGTGGGTCCTCCTGTGCTGCCTGTTTGTGGGAACTCCTAGGTGAGGCCACTGGGGTACAGATGGCTTCCCAGCAAGCAGTGAGAAAAGGTCATCTCCATGTGGTTTCTCTCTGAACCCTGCTGGCAGTGACGCAGAGCAGGGCTTAAACCCACTGGCCCCTTTTGCTAAAGAGCACAAGCCTCACAGATAACAGGCTATACTTTTGATAGCAGTGCTTCGTATTCCTCTGCAGTTTTGTATTCAGAGGAGTTTTGGTCCTCCACTTAGCATAATGATGGAAGGTTCTATATTAAAATCAAATTTGAATTTAAAAACTGAAACAATTTCTTAATAGATACCATGAAATAAAATTCAGTTGTGGATAGATGTGGAAAAAACAAGATGGTGGGGGAAGTAGGGCTTCCATAGGATGGTTTGGGCTTCAGCCTGGGAGAAGCAGGTGGTTAAGGAAATATGTCCACAGGAGGGGTTGTCCAAGTGGGATCCCAAAGGAAAGCAGGAGCCTATGGGGGCAGTTCAGATAGGCAGGGTGGCACATACCAAACCCAGAGGTAAAAGCTGTGTGCTGCAACCAGAAGGCTCCAGGTAGATCCATATGGCTAAAGATTGGCAGGCCTGAAGGGGAAGATGGTGGAGGGTGCAGGTGCTTGGTGAGCTGTGTTTAGATGGGGAGTCTGGACTTTAATGTTGGAGAAGTCTCCATGGAAGAATGTTAAGCATGGGGTTATGATCAGATGTCTGAATTAAGAAGATCTGTCTGACTCTCATGTGAAGGAAAGATGAGGACTGTCCTGGTGTGCTGAAGGGAGGGAAGCTCATTGAGAGACTCTCAAGGTGAGTCGACTGTATAAATGAAAATAAGTCTGGAGAAGAGATTTTGAAAATTTGCATAGTTTAACATTTTTTTAAATTTTAATCTTATTTTTCTAATTAGTTGTACATGACAGTAGAATGCATTTATACATTTTGATAGCTCATACATAGCATTTCTTTTGCTATGTACCTCCTTTTTGAGGATATTTGAAAATAGGTCATCACATTGCCAAATTTCTGATATTTTAAAGGTATGGAATAGTCCTGATGAAGATGTTTCTTTCTTTATTCTTACTAACCAATGATAAAAGTTAAATCATGATTAATTATGTTAAAATTATGTAAACTTAACCAAAAACAAGCAATAAAACACTGAAACACATTCAATAACATTGCTGATTATGTAGTTTGAATCTAGGAGTGTTCCCCCCAAAAGCTCAAGTGTGGGAAACAGAGCAATGTCAAAGGGGTGAAAAACCTTTCCATTTTTATTTCTGAGCCTTGGTTTCCTCAGCTGCAAAATGGGGAAATGCTTCCTTTCTAGAATTGTTGTGAGGATCAAAATTAACCTACTCTTAATAGTGTGCTAAGCTGGAAAGTGTTAGCAAGCTTGTCACAGCTGCACATACCTGTTACCTGAGCTACATGGGAGGCTGCAGTGGATGAATCCCTCTGAAGGATTAGTAATCTGAATGGACAACAGGGTGCCAACTGTGGGTGGTGGGACATGGCTGGAGGACGCAGGTCACTGGATGTGTGGTCTTGGATTTTTATCTCTTCCCAGTCTCCTCTGTCTTCCTGGCTGCCATGAGCTAAGGTGCTGTCGTCCACCAGGCCCTTCTGCCTTGGTTATCACCTGACTTCAGACCCACAGCTGAAGTCAGCTAACCTGAGTCCTGGGCACCTGCCCAGGAGGTGGCGTGCCAGAGAGAAAGCTGCTGCAGGTGGAGGCTGGACGCACTGGGGCACTGCTGGCCAGTCTGAAGACTTGAGCCAAAGGTGGCATTTGGAGCTTTTGGAAGCCACAGATTGTGGACACCTGGGAAACTACACAGCACAGTCATCCTCAGCTGCCCTGGGAGACACAAGTTGTGGGAACTCTGCAGTGGAAGTGGCTGGAGCAGCACAAAAGTCTGCCATGTGCAGCAGACGTAGACTGTCCTGACCTGCCTGCCTTCAAACAATGTCAGCCAAGTTCAAGGAAAGTCCCACCTCAACCTCTCCTTTCTAGGATCTCTGGCAGTCTCCTAAACCAATAGAAGAGAGAAGATCAAGATCACTGTGGAGGTTCTGGATGAGTCCCTAGGTGATCCAAAGGTGGTGAGAGGCTGAGGAATAAGGAGGATACTCTAAGCCCCTGGGACCCTTCATGTTTCAGGTTAATTTTTGGTTGGAACCTTGAGATTACCCACCTCCTGGGAAACTACAGAAAGATGCCTGCAGATGGACTTTCATTGCTCAGAAGACTCCTGAGAATACTTATTATACTTTCTTTTTTTAATTTGGTAAAAAATCAACTAGTGGTTTAACGGATATTCCTGGGATGGTTGGAGGGTGAATGCTAGTGTCTCTGTAACTGAGTGTGTGTGGTGTGGGAGGAAGGGTTCACTGGGGATAGGTGTCAGCAGAGGAAGACATGGGGAACTCAGCAGGAGCATACACAATTTTCCTCTCTTGCCCTCTTGCTCTGGGTTCCCCCACTCCTTGCCCCCTGATCAATCCTCAAATCTTCTTATTTGGCAGCCTCCCCAAACCAGGGTGAAGCAGGGCTGTGTTAAGGGTCCTAAGCCAAGCCATGGAGGACAGTGTGCCTCAATTCTGGCTCTCTCCCAGCCTCTGGAGCTCCATTGGAAGGAAGCAGACATGGGCTGCTGTCAGATCCAGGTCTGAGAATAATGGAGGGGTCCTGGGACTTTCTCACTTTCACAGTTCCTGTAGTAGCCCTTGGTCATCTCAGAGTGTCCTTCCCAGTAACTCTGGGCCTTAGAGCCACCCTACCTGTCCTTCTTGAAGACAAGATGACAAGTCAAGGTAATGAAATAAACATAGAGAATATATATTTGGTTAAAATAGTTATGCTGAATAAGTTTATCAGAGTAAAAACTACATTACAATCAGAAAGAAATTGAGTTAATCAGAGAAAAAGTAAATTAGAATTAGAAAGTTAGTTAAACTTAAAGTTTCATATGTATGAGATAAATTTCAAGTAAAGGCAAGGCAAGGAACAAAATTAATGCAAAGAAAATATACTTTATAATAGTAAAGTCAAATGAGGCAACAAAGTAATAATTATATCTTCTGAAGAAAATAGAACAACTTGTAATAGAGCCAACTGAAAAATAAATGGCTATATCATAAAAGAAGATAGGCACAACTTTCAATGCCAGAAGACAATAAAATCTTGGAATGTAGGTAGAAGTGGAACAGCGTGGAAATTAATGGATCCATTATATTCTTTCCAAGGAATCATATTCTGTCCTTAGGTCCCACAAGCCCTGGTCAGGGACTGCTGCTGCAGACTCTTCCATACTGCTCTGTCTTACCAGGGGCTCCAGCACCATCTCATTTCCCATAGTTTTTCTATGTCTCCCTTCTTGTACTTTCCCCCATCTGTTCTTCCTGTCTTGAGGACTCACATAACATCTTGGGATGAATCATTATTGAACTGGGTGTAGTGTGTGTATGGTTGTTCAACTTAAAAGATTTTCAGGTCAGAAATTTTCATGAATACACATCTATATACCTGATCTCACATGGTACTGGGTTCATATCCCTTTTCAACAAAAAGGCTGTGCACAGTAATGCTAAAATTTTCATAGTCTACACAAGTGTCAACAATTCAGTATACGTTATTCTTATTTGAAAATGAATCCAAAATAATTACATTGAGTATGAAATCCAACAAACTAAGAAATGACTTACAAGTTCTCTTACATGAGTGTCACCAAAGGACAGGAATGTGCACTGAATCCATGTGTATACAAAAACACAGCAAACAAGTAAGAAATTATGATTAGAAAAAAATATACATTTTCAAAAGTTTTGCAAATAGAAGTAGCCACAAAACCATGAGATTTGGGTAGAGGAGAAGGGTAAATTATGTTGATTTCTTCATTTATAATGTCAGGATTTCATTTACACTTAGAATGAAACTTAACAGTATACTATCTCAATATTTTAAATCTCTATTCTTCACTGGGAAATTTTAAGTTTTAATAAATTCACTTTTAAGAAACACTTGAAGATCAGCAGCACTACTATTTTCTTCCAGTTTCATTTTTTTTCTAACATATTCAAGAATTACTGATTATTATATGATTTAAATAATTATAGACTATTTCAATTTGGGGAGAATAACTTATAGTTCTTTCTATCATTGATTCTTCATGCATGCAACTTTAAGCAAATCCATTGATGTATACGTGATATACATAAAAATCTACATATATTGCATATCCAGTTTTCTGAGTCTGATTCAACTCCTCATTTTGCCTTCTATATATAACTAAGTACAGGAATGATATTTATTTGGAATGACATCTAACTGATATTCCAAATGGTTGCATTTAAGTAGTAAATTTGGGTAATTTTCAAAATTTATATTTTGAAAACCATTAGAGTTTCTATTTGAATATATATCAGTCATACAAAATCTCTAGTTAATTGTAAGTGCAAAATAATTCTGGGGATGATATTTTGAAATTTCTGCATAGTTTAGCATTTCTATTGCTAAGTACTTCCTTTTTGAGAATTTTTTTTAACATTATTGAATGTTATTAATTTTTAAATTTTCACCAAATATTTTAAAGGTGCAATTTAGGGGGAAAGGAAAAAAATAACAATGAATCAAACAACATTACCCTATGTGAATTTATGATTACACAAATGGTATGCCTTGACTCCATGTACAAATAGAGAAACAACATGTATCCCATTTGTTTACAATAATAAAAAATAAAATAAAGTCACCTAATGTTAGTGTAAAAAAAAAAAAGGTGCAATTTAGTAACTATTTATATAACAAATTAAAGTCATGAAACGATCACACCAAGGTCACAAATCTGTCCAATATAAATAGTATGAATTTTTATATTTCATAGCATTCAGATCTACTAAAAACAAAAACGTGTTACTTTGTGGTTTGCAAGAATGAACAATTTCTTGGTCATATAAGTGAATATTTGGCAGGGTACAAATAACATTAAAAGGAAATTAAAGGTAAGGTCAAGTACAGTATTACAAAATATAGTTTACAGTTTAAAAAACAAACAAACTTGTCAACACAGAAGATGCTTCAAAGTTGTTCTGTTTTGTTTTGCAGTACTTGGGACTGATCCCAGGGGCATGTTACCATGAAGCTGCATCCCCAGCCCTTTCTGAGATAGTATCCCTAAATTGCCCAGGCTGGCCTCAAACTTGTGATCCTCCTTTTGCTTCAGCCTTCCAAGTTGCTGGAATTACAGGTGACCACCACTGTGCCCAAGTAGCTTCAAAGTTTAATAGTAACACGTGGTGACAACAGTGAAGCATCTGTGTCATAAAACCTAGGTTTGAGTAAACTTTTTTTATCTGTTAATTATGTGACCTTTTTGCTAGTTATTTAGCTTTTCCCAGCCTCAGAGTCTCTGTATGTAAAATAAGGACAGTACCTCAGGCAGAAGGATTTCAAGTTCAAAAAGCCAGCCTCAGCAACTCAGGAGACCCTGTCTCAAAACAAAAAATAAACTAAATAAAAAGAGCTGGGATGTGGCTCAGTGGTTAAGAGTCCCTAAATTCAATTCCTGGTACCAAAAAAACAAACAAACAAACAAAAAAAACCCCACCAATATTGTACCATAACTAAAAGGATCAAATGAGATGTTTTTATTCAATCAACAAACATATTCTGAAAAAAAAGTATTTTTTTATTTTCTTTTATATGAAATTCCCCTTTCCAATCTCTTCAAGTGAATCAAGCACATATTAACTATAATTCTTAAATTATCATTCCAAAATGAAAGAAATGTTTAAATATTACTGGAAAAAAATGTGAACTGAAATAATGAGACCCAATGAAATTGAAGATAAGAAATTGAGAAATCACAAATCACCTAACAGGTTTTTTTGGCACTAGGAATTAAACCCAGGGGTACTTTACCACTATGTCCTTGGTCCTTTTTATATTTTATTTTCTTTGTGTGTGTGTATGTTTTGCTGGAAATTAAACCAAAGGCCTCCTGTATGCCAGACAAGCACTCTACATCCTCATTAGGTTCTTTTCATTTTTTATTTTGAAACAGGGTCTTGCTAAGTTGCATAGGGCCTAGCTAAGTTGCTGAGTTCCTCCTGCCTCAGCCTCCAGAGTCACTAGTGTTATAGCTGCAGGCCACCTCCATGGGCTCTTAGAGGACAGTTTTGACACAAAACAAATAAAAACAATTCCCTAAAAAAACTTCTCAATAATAAACAGAAAACAGGGTCCCAGATTCAACTCAAAAGTTGTTGGCTTGATATTCAATTTCAAATAGAAAATCACTTAAAAATCTTTGTTTCAGGAAAATGTTATCAAATGAGGTAAGTCAGTCCTTGACACAACATAATGAGATTTTTTTTTACAACAAAGCACAGTGAATACTTATAATTTACAAACTCACAAATTAGTAAAATTGTTCTAATAGGCTTTGGGGCACAAATAAATTTAAACATCACTACAATACAGACTTTACTTG
Organism: Sciurus vulgaris; assembly: GCF_902686455.1. Lineage (NCBI taxonomy): Eukaryota > Metazoa > Chordata > Mammalia > Rodentia > Sciuridae > Sciurus > Sciurus vulgaris. Next base: position 385,897 of record NW_027632880.1, on the reverse strand, counting down.
GACTCTATGGGCTGGGGGGGAAAAAGGGTTCTTTCTGAGTTACTTATTCCCAAAAAAGTCACATTTAGCAGGAGCCATGTAAAAGTTGTACATCCACAACATTATTTATGGTAAGCATATAGTGAACATTTTCACACTACAAATCCTAAATAACGTAGTTCGTCACCAATTTTTATGAAAGAACTAGGAACTATAATAATGTTACTTATTAAACTTCACATAACCTGTTCACATAATAATATTTTCAATTACTGCAAACAGGGACCAATTCTAATTAGAAATTTTTCCCTTAAAATAGATCAAAAATATTAACTGGCATCTTGTCTGCATAGGTCAGTCTTCCTTTCCAGAAATCCCTTAGATGAACCCTGCATTTGAAATGTTAAAAACAGTGGAAAGCAATGTTCTTGGATATATCCAAGCAATTTCAATATAAAATTCTGCTTAAGTAGGTAGAAAACTGGAAGAGAACTTGAATCTTTTCTTTTCCCTCACTTGGAAATCAATGCGGTAAATGCCTTGAAAATTCAAGTTTAATTAAAACAGCAGCTAACTCTGAAGTCTCGACACTACTACAGTATAGAGAAGCAAACATAATGGAAGAGTTGTCTCTGCGCTCCAGTGTAAACATTCAAAACAGAACCAGAGCTGTTTCTACTAGTTGAAAGTCTGCGTAAAAGTTTTCAAATCTAACAAACATGCTTCAGAAATCACATTTCAAACTCAAGAGGAAAAGGTCGGCCTTTTGAGTAATTTTAGGACAAAATCGGGGAAAGGCGGAATCAGAACCGCAGACAGGACCGGCGAGGCAGAGCTCGGCGCCGCCCCAGCGCTCCCCGAAGTCCATTTGATGCTGCTCGGTGCTCCTTCGGCTGCACGTTAATGATTCAAAACGGCTCGTTTGAATACAAGTTCTATTCACACATTACAATCTGCGCGTTGCCGGTACGTGGCTCCATTCCGAGTTTCCTGGACTATTCTGGGATGTCCAGAGTTATATATTATCGCTGCTCCGCCAGGGCACCTCGCCCGTCCTGCCGGGCGCGGCGCCGCCAAGCGAGAGCCGGCGCTCGGCCCTCTGCAGAGGGCACCGCCGCACTCCGCCCGGCCCGCAGCGGCGGCGAGCGCTGTTTTTTTGTTTTCCCCCTAAAGACACCTGCACCCGCAACTGCCCCTCGCCGACAGGGAGAAGGAAGGATGGGCCGGCGGCCGGGGCCCGGGGACACCGACCCCGCCACCGCCGCGGGCCTCCGCGGCCTGCCGCCGCCGCCCCGCCGCCGCACGCTCTGCGCGTCCCCGGCCCCGGCTCGCGCGGCGGCCTGAGGCCTGCGGACGCGGCGGCGGACGGTCGCCGCCGCCGGGGGCGCAGGGCGGGACGAAGCCCCGCCGCCGCCCATTGTTCCTTGCCGCGGCCGCCGCTCGCTCACCGCGCTGGTCCGAGCAGCAGCTCCTCTCAGCTCCGCGTCCCCGCGGCCGTCGCCACCGCCGCGGCAGCCGCCGCCGCCCGCCGCTGCCACCATCGACGCTGACTGTGTCCCAGGCCGCCGGGCCTCGGCCGCCGCCGCCAGCGCCGCCTCCAGCCCCGCACCTGCTGCTGCTGAGGCCGCTCCTGCAGCAGGGCCATCTTGTAGGTCGGCCTCCTCTTCCTCCTCCACGTCCTCCGCCGCCCCGCCGCCCGTTGTCCTCGTCCCCTTCCTCCGAGAATTTTTGATTAAAGATGGATCGTCATATTGTTAAGCTTCTGTTTTTTGTGTGCACCCATTTATTGTATTATGTTCAAATATTTTATTTGTTGAACTTTCCCTTTTTCAGGGAATATTTACAAAATGGGAAAATTTGTTTTTCTGATGCTATTACATGATTGAATGAAGACTGAGTTTTGGTTCTGAGGGAATTTTGATGCTTTTTCTTTTTGACATTTAAAAAATATTGTAGAATATTTTGGGAAATGGAGTTTTGATACCCTGGTACTTTCTTTCCTGTATTTACGTCTCAGTTGAGTTTATTCTAAAAAGACTTTTGCCTTTTGAATATTTAATATTTTCAAATAGAACATAGAATGATAGACTTTTTGAAGAAAGGAACTTTAGCAATTATTATCCTCTCTAAAACTCTATTTCATAGTCAGGAAAGTAGGACTGACCACAAGAAAAAGGTCAGAAGACTAATTAATTAGGAAAGCCTAGATTTCCTAACTTCAGTTTGGTTTTCCTTTTGCAGCCTACCACAATGTCTTTAGCTACTTATGAGCTACTTTTGGTTTTCTGTAGAATTAATCCTGAAATGGAAAGTAGAATGGTATGTTAGAAAATTTACTTTTGGAATTTAGAAGTACAAAAGATTATTTTAAAATACTGAATTTCTTGAAGTATGACATGCTATTTTATTTCTATCTTTATCAAGTTATCAGAGCACTGAAAATCACTGTTATGTTATAGTAATGAAGAAATAAAAATCACACCATTGAGATATGAACCCTTATATCTATATTTAACCTATGTTTAATAGATTGATAGATTCCTGTTAACTGGTATTTGCTTATGGACTACAGAGATTTTAAGTGAAAGTCTAAGATTCAATGAAAAAACCACATGAAAAGAGTATTATCAAAAAAGATTGCTTAATTCACTGAACACCTGAGATAATGAATGCTTACATTCTATAGTTGTCAGCTTCTCCTTTGAACTCTTTCTGTTTCCACAGTGTTCAGCACAGCAGGACATCTTTCTAGCTTTAGCACCCAATTTAGTGCCTGGCACATCATAGTAACAGGAGTTGGATTGCTCTTCATTTTTTTTTTTTTTTTTTTTTTTTTTAGTAATCTATCTCTTATTATCTCCTGCCTTTACCATTATAACTTCTTTTTTTATTTATTTATTTTAAATAAAAATCATAAATTTACATAGGGCAATGTTGTTTGATTAATTCTGTTATTTTTTTCCATCCCCCCCACCCCTCCCACCCCTCTTTTCCCTCTATACAGTCCTTTCTTCCTCCATTCTTACCACCCTCCTTATCCCTAACCCTAAATCTAACCCTAACCCTAACGCTAATCCCTACTACCCCCCCCATATGTCCTCATCCGCTTATCAGCGAGATCATTCGTCCTTTAGTTTTTTGAGATTGGCTTATCTCACTTAGTATGATATCCTCCAATTTCATCCATTTGCCTGCAAATGCCATAATTTTATCAAAGTGTCTGGTTTTATTTTATCTTTATTTTTAATTTTTTTTTTTTTTTTTGTACTGGGGATTGAACCCAGATCTGCTTAACCACTTAAACATTTCTCCAGCCATTTTTTATATTTTATTTAGAGGCAGAGTCTCACTGAGTTCCTCAGAGCCTAGCTAAGTTGCTGAGTTTGACCTTCCACTAGATCATCCTGCCTCAGCCTCCCCAGTTATTGGCTTTATAGGCCTGGGCCACCATGCCTGGTAAGTTCCTGATTTTTTAAGGAAGTAGAATAGTCCTGATGAAAATGTTTATCTTTCTTTTCTCTTAATAACAAAAGATAAATTGATGATTAATTAGATTATAATTTCAACTCCAACCAAAAACAAAAATATTATTTTCTATAAAATACAGAAAAAAATGTTCATAACATTGCTGACTGTAGGGTTTGGCTCTAGAAATTTCCACAGAAAAGTTCATGTGTTGGCAATGTAGCAATTTTCAGAGGTGGAAAGATTGGGTAATGAGAGCTTTAATCTCATCCACAGACGAGTCCATTTGAGGGATTAATGTTTTGAGTGGACACTGGATGCCAAGTGTGGGCTTATGGCCATGGCTGGACTAAGCAGATCACTAGGTGTGTGGTCCTGGACTATATTTATTCCCAGACTCCTCTCTCTCTCTCCCTCTCTCTCTCTCTCTCTCTCTCTCTCTCTCTCTCTCTCTCTGCTTCAAAGCCCTTCTGCCATGGTTTTCAGTCTTACCTCAGGCCAAGAACAGTGGAGTCAGCTAACCTGCATCCTCCCCACTGCCAGGAGGTGGCATATGAGAGAGTATGAACTGTGGGCACAGCAGGACACATAGGAGCTCTGCTGGCCAATCTGCAGCTCAGTGCCAAAGGCAGCATCAGGCAGTTGCAGGCAGCACAAGAGAGCTGAAAGCCTGGACAAAAACCTAGCTCAGTGGGGTGCATTGCAAAAACCTTTGATCTCTGGGACTTGGGAGGCTGAAGTCTGAGGATTGCGAGTTCAAAGTTAACCTCAGCAACTTAGTGAGACCCTAAGCAACTCAGGGAGACCTTGTCTCTAAATAAAATTAACAGAGTGCTGGAGGAGAGGTTCAGTGGTTTAACAGCTCTGGGTTCAATCTCTGGTACAAACAAACAAAACACAATAACAAAAACAAAAAGAAATGCCAAAACCCCCTAACACCAACCCAGCTACCCATTGCTGCCCTGCCCTGGGAGTGCCCATGATATTGGGGTTCTGTGGTAGAAGCAGCTATTGGAAGGCCAGTGTCCAGGGTGCACATCAGCCTCCACCCTGCCTGTCCTAACCTGCCCCCAAACATTGTCAGCCAAGTCCAAGCAGAACCTCCTCCTAATTTCCAGCTGAGCAGCCCTGGCAGTCTCCAAAACCAAGATGAGGGAAATGATCAGATCATCATGGAGGGCCTGGAACTTTCTCATTTTCTCTGTTCCTGAAGCAGCCCCTGTTCATCTGCAAATGTCTCTCCCACTAACACTGAACCTTGTCTCCTACCAATCTGTCCTTCCTTCCCTCTTTTCTTTCATTCTGTCACCACTAGACCTTTAAATGGGAAGCTGGGCAGGGTAGGTAAGTATTTGTGTGTGTGTGTGTGTGTGTGTGTGTGTGTGTGTGTGAGAGAGAGAGAGAGAGAGAGAGGAGCACTCTGGGGTTGTACAATCTCCTAGGGCTTTGGGACTGTTTCCTTGCTGCTATTGCTGCTGATGATTGTGACAGTTGTTTTGGCATTTTGCTTCCCTCATGTTCTATACACCCTACATACTTCTAATATAATGTGTGCTCATAGGAAAAACATTCTTTAAACAAGAGGACACAGTGAAAAGTAAAACAAACAGAGGTCACATTTGCATGGACATCCTCCTGGATATTTCTGTGTATCTAAAAACACACACGCTTTCTTAAATTCATGTGTGTACAAATGGACCACCTTGTGTATACTTTTCAAAAATTTGCTTTTTGATATTAAACCACTTTGATGTTTTCCTTTGTCAGCATGGGTGGAATTATCATTCTTTATAACTGCCGTACAGTGTCCAAGCAAAGGAGTCTGCAATGTAATATCCTTTGGGCCACTCTTTAGGTTGTGACCAGCTGTTTTACAATAGTGCTTCCACCAGCATTCTGTTTGGGTACATTTATTTCTGCATAATTTTATGAGACAAGGTTGACTTTTGTTTCTACATTATAAGGAGAGACTGTGAAGGGGTCCACTTCATCACCTTTTATGTCAAGGGCTCCCCATGTGAGTGGAGTAGGCTGGCAGGTGGTTACAGAGGAGCCCAAGGGACTGGGCAGGGTCTTAGTGTTGGTGTTGTGTTCTGCTGATTTCCTGACTTCATGCAGCATCCTAGGGAAGCCAGGAAGGGGACCTCAGAATACACACAGGTAGTGTCTCTTACTTCTCAAAGCTCTAGACTGACATGTCCTTGTCATAGAAGGGTTCTATGACTTAGAAAAAAGCACTATTGAAAGCATTTTTCTCTCTATGGGGTAAGTTGAAGAACCTTGAAATATAGGAGGACAGAAGATCAGGTGTGAAAAATGTGCTTTTACATAATATGTCAGTTGTTGAAAAAAGAAAGAGTAAAAGTAAGTGAATAAAATTATTACTATTAAAAATTTTATCTCATCATTTATTTCCTTAATTGACTTCACAAGCTCCAATGAAAAAAATGGATCTTTTTTTTTTAAGGAAAACTAATCTGGACTAAACACAATGTCTGTGAAAGGCACTGTGCCTTTGTGTGGGTGATGGGATCTAAGGTCACATAGACAAGTCCTGGATCACATGGATTTTCTTTTGACTTTCAGAAAACATGACGCACCAGGAACCTTCAGGAAGTGTAGAGGAAAACACCCCTTTCTCTCTCTTCCCTGCTTGAATTACTCTTCTTCCTCTTATTGTTCCATTCATTTCCTTCTTTGCCATTAACTGGAAATTGACATGCATCCTTTTTGAAAAGGCAGTTCCTAGGTATCTTCGGCTCAGAGAATATGCTATTGCATACCCCTCAACCTCTTAGCAGGATGGTGGAGGAGCATGCTTTCGGATACTTGCTCTTTCACCTTCTCTTCATGGTGCAACCCTTTGGAGATTACTCAGGTCAGGTGACTTTCTCTGTGAAGCTCAACTCTCAAAGGTTTGTAGGTGAGGACTAAGAATAAAATCTTTATGTTAAAAAATGAGAAAGAAAATGGAGAGGCCATCTGTTCACCAAATAGTTGTCCTGGGCAGTGCTCAGTACAGCATCAGTGTTTGTATGAGGCCAGCTGTTGCTAAGGTCTCAACAGTGTATTGTGACCTATTGATGACATCAGCACGGTCCAGGGTTCAAAATACTGCAGTTTTTAAAGCACATCACCTTAGGTGGTAACTTTTGTACAGCGGAAAATCTAACAGGAACTTGAACTCTCATACATTGCACTTGATATCAAAATCAGAGAGGTGATATGGATTATGCAAAGAAAATACTCTGTATGTCCAGAGATACTGCATTCCTCAGTCTCTTCAGTGGTGAGGATATGACAGTGCCAGACAGGGTAAGTCCCAGAACGATGTTTGTCTCACAGGAAAAGTCAAGGCTTTATATCATTGTTACAGTTCTGTTATGTAGAAGTAGAGGTGAGAGGCATGCTGGAGTGTAGGTGTGGCTTGAGAACATCTCCATTCACACACTCCTAGGTGTTATTGAATTTCCCCTGCTGCTGGCAAGAGTTCTCTGTATCTTATCTCTTCTGTCAGTCTTCCTCATCTTGTTCACTCTGGTCAGATGAAGACATCCTGGGCTTCTCCAAACTTAACTTTTCTCAGGTATTCAGGTCTGATGAAGCCTGAATATCTCACTCTTCTGTATTTCATCCCAAGGCCCAGTGCATCTTCTGGAAACATGTCAGATGAAATCAGTAACATGACTTCTGCTTTGGTGAATTGGACAGGGACACGGCCAGGGAGAGGGGAGGGAAAACAGAATTAATGTGGACTGATATTGGTCAAATTATATTGTTATATGGTTTGTATATATGAATATGTAACAATGAATCCCACCATTATGTACAACTATAATGCACCAATAAAAATATGTAAAAATAAAAATAACTAAAACATACTAAATAATTGATAGTACAATCTTGCATGTATCAAATTGACAAAACTAGAGGATTCAACTATACCAAATGATTATCTAGATATAAGGGAATGAGGAATCTTCATGAACTAAATGTATTGTTTATAAAGTTTTATTGGAGAACAATTAAGCAATGTTTCATAAAACAAAGTACACACAAATCCTCCAACTGTATGATTTCACTTTAGAAAGGGATGTTTATAAGAATGAACTCAGTATGGCTTTGCTGGACTTGAAAGTTTTGTTTTCTAATTTGAAACAATGGATAAACAAATTATGGTGGGTGATTGCTCTAGAATTCATTTCCAAGGACACAAGTCAAACTGAGTAAAATAATGCCTGGAAAGGAGCTTCTGGAGGGGACTGGTGATCGGGTTTGAAAAAGAAAACAAACTCCATGAGATGAGCACAAGTGGCTGCATTATCAGGCTAGTATGGAACACAACGGGTGCTGGTAGCTGAATGAGTTCTAATTTTTAACAGGACATAAATATAATAATCTCACCAAAGTCTAAATGACTCTCATTAGGTCTAGATATAAGGGGAAGTGTTTTTCTAATCATTCTGGATTCCTGTTGCTTCCATAGAATGTAACCAGGAATTCATGACTTAAAATACAAATTTATTATGTTGAAGTTCTGGAGGTCAAACGTCTACTTCGAGTTTCAGGTCCAAATCAAAGTGTCAGCAGGCCTTCTCCTGTTGGGAAGCTCTTCTAGAGGATCTTCCCTTTATGTTTTGTTTTAAAAGTTTTCAGAGCTAGCTACAATCCTTTGCCGTTGTTCACATCCTTCATCTTCAACAGTCATCAGTCCAACATCTGCTTCCATGTTCACACTCTTCTGTGACCAGTACCCTCTTAGCTATCTCTCATAAATGCCATTGGGGTGATTTTGTGCCTGGATGATTAAGTAAATCTTCTTATTCAAAATTGTTGTCTTACTATCATTTGTAAGTCTCTTTTTCCAAAGAAGGTCACATATTCATAGCTTCCAGGGATTAGGAGGTTGACATTTGTACAGAGATAGGATCCATTGATCACCCTACTACACCCAATCAAAGTCAGAGTGTGTCAAACAGAATCCACCCATGGGAAAACATAGTAGTTTAGAAAGACTCATAGTAGAGTAGAAAGACAACATTGAGCAAAACAATAGAGAAAAATGACATAACAATGTTGAATAGATCAAAGCAGCATGAAATAATGAAATGAAAACCATAGTTGGAAATCAAACTTTAACCAAAGGAATGGAAAGGCAAATCACAAAAATATTTCTCATGATACGAAACATAGGCAACCAAGTTGAATGAACAAGACTTCAAGATAAACAAGTCACTGCAAATAAATGGATATGAAAAACTTAAGAGTTGTGCTAAATAGACATGCTGATCAAGATCATAACTGGTGATGAGTGTGTATCTCTGTGTCTACATTTGTGTCTGTGTGTGCATTTGTGGAGTGTGTGTATCTTTTGTGTAAATACAGCACTTAGTGCTCAGCTTTGCCACCTTTCTCGGGTGTCCTCTGCCCACAGTGTTCTCAGATTGTCATCTCTACTCATTATATTCAGAGCCTGTCTGGGAAGATTCCCAACTTAAGAGCATATCCTGGGTGGCTAAGTGGATTATTTTCTTGCACGCTTTCTGTCTTTTTGAACCAATACTACTGCATCCAAGATTTAAAATGTGAAACACCCTAGTTTTTCTTATTTCTGTGCAGCTATATTTCCAATAGAAAAGTCATATATTTGAATTCATAAACTTTACTAAACTTGAATTGAAAGAATCTTTATCATCTCTGCATTCCCATGTAGTACACATTTGGGGTCCAGAAACCAAACATCCTGGAGTCATAGAATATTTTTATTCATTCACAAAATAAAATAAATTTTTAGAATGTCTCATTTCTGAAATCACCAATTACTTTTAAAATTCTCCCATGATAATATTTTATTATGATTTTGTATCCTCAGTAAGTTTAAACATACTTATGTACCATTCCTAGAAAATTGTGGGTTAATATGTCTTACTATAACTTAAAATATGTTGTTCATTGTGTTTAAAGAATTAACATCATAGTTGAAGATTTTTCAGTTTGATATTGTTAACTCCTTCTTCACAAGTCATTTTCTATAGGACATTTTAAGGATGATTAACTGACAGTTCATAATTCTACAGTTTTACATGCCAGACATTACTGGGTTCTACCAGACTTAATTTAATTTTATCTCTAATTTTGATTTTATGTCTGACTCACAGTACAAGTTGAAGTGACATTTCTCATGAATGAACCCCTTCCTCCCTGAAATTTGACATTTTCTGCACAAACTGTACCACAGAGATTCTCCCATCCTTCCACAAGTGGGAGTTATTCATGATGAGATCCTATTGATGGGAAAGAAACAAAGACCCAGAGTTCTAACAGAAACAGAGGAGGTAAAGAATTGTACCTTTCTTTCAGAGACTGAGCAGAGATGCTGAACTGGATTTCTTCAGGTCTGCTCAGATTCCTACTCTACTGACCTAGACTTTGCTATTCTACCTGGTGCCCTGCCAGCATGAGTGTGGGTGTAGAAAGAGGAGACTCAGGAGAAGTTATACAAATGAGAGAATGAACCTTTAACATCAAGGACCAGGGCATTGTCTTCCAGTGAATACACAAAATTTGGATAGCATATGTGTAAATTTGAAGCTCCTAAGGAAGGGAAAAGCAATCATGGAGCTATAGTAGAAATTGAGTGCATACATTTATTCAAAGAAAAAATTCTGAACAGCATGTGTGAGTTCTAAGAATAGAGATGCCTAATGACTTTATAGGCAGTAAATTGCATATCCTGCCAAAGAGCAAACCTATATGAATACTATATTGTCATTACATGTGGTTTGCATTAGATTTTCTTCATTTGGGTTGGACTCCATGCCATCCACTAAAGCTCTATTGCTGATGGTGTCAGAGTACAGAAAGAAGCAAAACTGTTGATTTCCATTATTTTTCCAAATTTTGCTTTGAGAAATTTTGCTGACACAGAGCCTGCAGCCTCACACACTCTGTTCTTAGTTCCCAGGGCCCAGTTTCATACCTGGAAGAAACAAATTACCTGAGCAAACTCAAGAGCTCCATCAGGAAGAAGGACTTACTGCTAAAACAGTTGCTCCCCTCCTAGCATTCACCTCCGCATCCTACTTCTGTAAATCCCCTCAAGAAAAAAAAAAAAACAGATATTTATTTGGTTCTGTACAGTTACCTCTGACTTCAACAGGGAACTGGTATGCTTCAGTACTCTCTGTTTGTGTGTTGACTCTGTCCTCAAGTCTCCTCACACCCAGCAACCTTGCTCAAGATCTTGGCTACTGCTCACCTTCCCCTGCATTTCCACATTTTTAATCTTTCCATCTTACATTCTAAAAATTCACAACCTCAAGTCAAACATTTGGTTAAATTTGGTGTTTGAACATGTTAAATATTTATGATCTTTTGTCACAATTTCTGTTTACAATGCTAACCAAGCCCCCCCGCCAGCATTTAACTGTCCATAATTATCAGGATCTCTCATGAATTCTGCCTCAGTGTTATTCAAACACTGTAGTCAAGCAGTATGTGGTGAATGAATGAGCTTAGCATGAGTAAGTTCATAGCAGGTTGGTTAAAATTGGATCCTGTTTTAATGAATGGTGGACCAGGTGTTTATGAATTGGAACATGGGGCAGTACAGTATGGGTGAGAATGAACATAGTTTTTTCTCTGTTAGTTTGATACATATTCATGTACATTGATTTTTTTGTCCTATAATGAAGGACTTGAGTGTTTCTGTGTGTGTAGTGGGTGTGTTTGTGCCTGTTTCTGTTGATAATTTTATGGGGTTTATCTGTTCAATGTAATTAACAAAATATTATCTGAGACTAGAGCAATTAGTGTATTTGTGAATTCTAAGGAAAAAAATCAAAGAATATAAAGATGTGAAAATCAATGTGTATAAGCAAAAAAAATATGAGTTGAAAGACAGGCTTATGTGTAATTAATGTGGTATTTTTTATTCATATAGCATTGGAAGTAAAGAGATGGAACAAATTAGAGTTACATGCAGGATGGATGATTTTTCACATGTAATGGTGAGTGAAAGGAGCCAACACCTAAAGGAATTAAACAGACATTTCTCAAAAGAAGAAATAAACCACGGTCAACAAATATATAAACATGTGTTCAACATCTCTACCAATTGAGAAATGCAAATTAAATCTACATTGAGATTTCATCTCTTTCCAGTCAGAATTGCAATTATCAAGGATACAAGTAAGAATAAATGCTGACGAGGATGTGGGGGGAAAGGTGCACTCCTACACTGCTGATGGAACTTCAAAGGAGTGCAATCACTATGGAAAGCAATAGAAGTTAGTCATTAGCAGGAGAAGATAAGAGAGAAAGAGAAACAACAAATACGCTAATGAAAATGATACAAAATGAAACTGAGACATACAATCTGAAATAACCAAATCCTCAAAAGACGAGGCAAGGAAAACATAAATATATTTATAAATGCTAAAAATTAGAGAAAAAGAAACAAGTAAGTGTAAGTATCTATGTACCTGAAATCATCAGCAGAGCAAGAATTCTCACACACACATGGGAAAAAAAAAAGTCTACAGAAGGAATCTTTTTTGATATCAGGCTTTTCCATATCAAATCTGCTCTCACTCTCTCTGGTGAATCAACATTGCTATTGCTACTTTTTGGCATCAGTGTGGCAACTCCATTGGTTCCAGTGTATTATTTCATTGTTCATTGAACTCAAACATCTGATTCAAAAGCCACTTGGAGTATCTAACATTGAATTAGTGAACTCCCTCTTTCTTCCTCCTCACTGAGAAGCTGTACACCTGCTGCTTTGGTCCCAGGCCCTGGCCGACTTGGACTACAGCTGTCCTCTACCTAGCCCTCTTCCCTCTCTCTAGCTGAATTCCTATCAGAACCCACTGCAGGGCTGCTCTGGCTGGAGGTGGGGAGACACACTCTTGATTTAAAGGGGTGACTGGTCAACTGTGGTCTCCTAAATATGTGGGCTCCCCTACAGTGCCCAGGGCTTTCTGTTCACAATTTGGTTTGATACTGCTTGATGTGCTTCAAGGACACTGCTGCTCTAGACACATTTTAATTTTTTCTCCTTTTCTTTCCAACTGCTGTTGAGGAGGTGAGCTTCGTGGTTTTCTGCTTCCTCTTTCTCTCTGCATTGTCTCACTGCACCTCCCCCACCCTGGTATGGACTCATGGTTAAGGAACACTGTCCTCATTATCAACTCTGGCAACCAATCTTCAAGTCTCTGCAGCTCTCTGCTTTTGTAATATTGGGTCTTAGTACATTTATTTTTCCACTCACCTCTCAGATCTATTGTTTCTTCACTGTCCTCTTTCTATGTTGTGAGGGGATCAGAAATTGCTGTCTAGCTCCTTTCTGCAATCTTACAAGTCTCCATGTGTGTTTTTAAATAGCAAATAGCCTGCCTGGTATATTGCACATGTTTAATTATGTTAGATGTAGATAAATTTCAAATTTCATTTGTATCTGAGATCCAAAATTGGACAAATCACACGTTTCCTCAGAGGAGCCTACCCTGGAAGTATACACAACGTGACTTTCAAGCCCTTCATTGCCCTCAATTCCTAAATCCAATCTTGTCAGAAATAGAGGGTAAACCTCATACATATATATATGGCTCTGAAAACTTCTGATGACTAAAAATTTGCTCTAAGTGATATTTGAATATATTTTATAGGGAACATTTAACCCCAGGAAAATATGAACAATTTCTTCCATATAACATTTTAAAGTATCATCTCCATACATGAGATCTGCTATCACATGTTATTTCTCATGTTAAGGTTTTTTTGTTGTTGTTGTTCTTTAGTCAAAGTCTCCAGCTCCTCACTCATCAATGTTCTTAACTCAGATGTGGATGAGGACCACAGGACTGTGCTGTGTTGAATGTGAGGTAGCCATTAGCCCATAGTACACTGCATTTTGCACATTAAACTGTATTTTTTAGGGATTGGGGACATCAGGGTTTGAACTCAGAAATGCTCAACCATGGAGAAATAGTGCCAGCACTGTGTTGTACTTTATTTAGAGACAGGGTCTCATGGAGTTGGTTAGAGCCTTGCTGATATTGAGGTTAGTTTGAATTCGTGATCCTTCTGCCTCAGCCTCCCAGGCCACTGGGATTTCAGGTGTGCACCACTGTGGCTGGCTGATTTTTAAAATTTTTATTATAATATTTACTGCATTTCTACATATTTACATTTTAACATTACTTTATAAATACAATTTTCTCACATTCCTTATAGCTCACTCCCTTTCATTGTTATCTGTACTTAAAACTGAAGAACTTGTTTAGATCTTGCACAAGTCTTTCAAATAAGTACAGAATAAATGTATGATAAATGAACAAAGTAATCTCTTCAGTAAATACCGTTTAGTGCTTTCTTGAACTGATTTTCTTTCTTTGTGTTTGAACAATTAATAATATATTATTGCTTATTAATTCATATCCATAATGTAAATGTAGATTTAGAATATTCATACCACAACCCCAAAATTGTAAAGTTAATTTTCAAAGGGTTCCCTCCTTTTCTATTTCATCAAATAATTTAAAGAGTATTGGTCTTAATTCTTCATTGAAGTTGTTATAGAACTTGGCTGAAAATCCATCCTGTCTTGGACTTTTCTTGATTCATAGGATTTTGATGACATCTTCTATTTCATCACTTGAAATTGATCTGTTTTAGCTGTATTTATCAACCTGATTCATTTTGGTTGGATCATATGTCCCTAGAAATTTGTAAATGTCTTCATCGTTTTCTATTTTATTGTAGTGTGAATTTTCCAAAAAATTTCTAACTTTCTTCTGAATTTTAGTAGTATCCAAAATGATATTTTATTTTTAATCATAAATTTTAGTAATATGAGTTTTCTCCCAATTGCCATTCATTAGTGTGGCTAGGGTTTATCAATTTTATTTAGTCTTTAAAAGAACCAACTTTTAGTGTGTTCAATTTTTTGAGTTGTGTATTTTCTTTCATTTATTTCAGCTCTGATTTTAATTATTTCCTATCTTCTGTTTTTGGTGTTAATTTATTCGTATTTTTCTAGGGCTTTGACATACAATGTTAGGGCATTTATAAGTTGATTTTCTATTCTTTTAATTAATGAGGTCAATGCAATGAACTTTCCTTTTAGTACTGCCTTTATAGTGTCCCACATATTTTTATATATTGTATTGGTTTTATCATTTGCCTCTAAGTATTTTTTTATTTCCTGCTATCCATTTGTAATTCAGTACATATTATTTAGTCTACAGGTGTTAAGAGTAGCTTCTATTTTTTATTTTATCATTGATTTGTAACCTCATTTCATTATGATTGGATGGAATGGTAGGTTTTAGCTCTATTTTTCTGAATATGCTAAGAGTTGCTTTGTGATACAAGATATGGTCTGTTGTAGAGAGGGATCCATAAGCTGCTGAGAGAAAAAGTGTATTCACTTGTTAATGGATAAAATATTCTATAAATGTCCATCAGGTCTAAATTATTGATTGTACTAGTTTTATCATTTCTTTGTTCAATTTTTGTTTGGAAGATCTGTCCATTAGTGAGGGAGGTATATAGAAGTCACCCAATATTATTGCATTGTGGTCCTTTTGATTCCTGCAGTTGAGAAGGTTTGTTGTGCATAGATCAAGGAAACAGAATTTCAGACCAATATCCCTAATGAACATAGGTGCAAAAATTGTCAATACATTTCTAGCAAGTCTCATACAAAAACATATTACAAAGATAATGCATCATGATCAAGTGGGGTTCATCCCAGGAATGCAAGGTTGGTACAACATATGAAAATCAATATTCATTTCACATCAGTAGACTTAACCACAAGAATCATGATTATGTCAATAGAAGCAGTAAAAGCATTTGACAAAAATAGAACACCACTCTGTGTTCAAAACACTAGAAAAACAAGGGACAGTGGGAACATATATCAACATTGTAAAAGCTATCTATGCTAAAGTCAAGTCCAATATCATTCTATATGGGAAAAAAATGAAAGCATTCCGTCTAAAACCTGGAACAAGACAAGAATGACCTCTTTTACCATTTCTGCTCAACATTGTCCTTGAAACTCCAGTCAGAGCAATTAGACAGATGAAAGAAATGGAAGGAATACAAATAGGAAAAGAACTCAAACTATCACTATTTGCAGAAGACATGATTCTATACTTAGAAGATTCAAAAAATTCCACCAGAAAAATTCCTGAACCAATAAAGAAATTCAGTGGAGTAGCAGGATATTAAATCAATACCCATAAATCAAATGCATTCCTATACATTAGTAATGAATGTACTGAAAGGCAAAGTAGGAAAAGTGCCCCATTCACAATAGCCTCAAAAAATAAAATGAAATACTCAGAATCAACCTAATATTATCAACCTCTATGATGAAAAGTACAGAACACTAAAGAAATAAATTAAAGGAGACCTTAGAAGATTGAAAGAACTCCCACACTCCTAGATAGACAGAATTAATATTGTTAAAATGGTAATACTATCAAAAGCATTATATAGATTTAATGCAATTCCTATTGAAATCCCAATGACATTCTTCATAGAACTAGAAAAAGCAATCATGAAATTCATTTGGAAAAAATAAGAGACCTAGAATAGCCAAAGCAATTCTTAGCAAGAAGGGTGAAGCAGAAGGTATGAGATTCTCAGAACCTAAACAATGCTACAGAGCCACAGTAACAAAAATGGCATGGAATTAGCACCAAAACAGATATGTAGACCAATGGTACAGAGTAGAAGGTACAGAGTCGAACCCTCATAAAAACAATGATCTCATACTAGACAAAGGGGCCAAAAACATTCATTGGAGAAAATATAGCCTTTTCAACAAAAGGTGCTGGGAAAACTAGAAATCCATATGTAGAAAAATGAAATTAAACCCCTATCTCTCATCCTGCAAAAAAATTCAACTCACAGTAGATCAAAGACTTAGGTACTAGAACAGAGATGCTCTGCCTAATAGAAGAAAAATTAGTCCCAAATTTTGGCTTAGGATCTGACTTTTCAATCAAGTCTCCTAAAGCGGACAGAAATAAAATCAAGAATCAATAAATGGGATGGATTCAAACAAAAAGCTTCTTCTCAGCAAAGGAAACAATAAATACTGTGAAGAGAGAGCCAAAGAATGGTATGAACTCTTTATTACATGCCCCTCAGATACAGTATCAATCTCTAGGATATAGAAAAATTCAAAAAATTTTACACCAATAAAATGAATAAATGGCCTAAAGAACTGAGGAAAATACAGTCGATCATGAAATATATGAAAAAATGTTAAACATCACTAGCCGTTCAAGAAATGCAAATCAAAACTACTCTAATATCTCAACTCACTCCAATCAGAATGGCAATGGTCAAGAATACAAGGAACAGTCAGTATTGTCAAGGATATGGGGAAAAGGTACATTCTTACATTGCTGGTGGAACTGCAAATTGGTGTAATCCCTATGGAAAGCAGTATGGAGATTCCTAAGAAAATATGGAATGGAACCAACATTTGACTTAGTCATCCCACTCCTAATATCGAAAGGACTTAAAATCACCATACTACAGAGATGCAGGCACATCAGTGTTTATAACAGCTCAACTCATAATAACTAAACTATGGAACAAACCTAGGTACCCTTCTACAGATGAATGAATAAAAATATATGCTATACATGCAAAAAGAAGAATGAAATTATGACATCTGCAGGTAAATGGATGGAAATGGAGAATATCATGCCAAGTGAAGTAAGCCAATAACAAAAACCAAAGGCCAAATATTTTCTCTGATATGTAAAAGCTAATTCAAAATGGGGGGGGGTTGCTAGGGAAGAGGGATTAAACAGAGGGAAGTAAAAGGAGGGGGGAGGAGATATGGGGGTATGTAAGACAATAGAATGAATTGGACTTTGTTATCCTATTATATATCCTAGGACATATGTCATCCTATATGACTACATGATTGGTGTGAATCTATATCATTTACAACCAGAAAGAGAACTTATTCTCCATTTATGTGTGATTTGTCAAAATGCATTCTACTATCACATATAACTGATGAGAACAAATTAAAGATTTTAACAAAAAAATTTAAACATTAATATGTGTAAAAAAATCAGAACAATTATAAATCTCCAACTGTAGCCATAATATTATATATAAAATTTATCCTCATTTTATCATAGATTTATAACAGTAGTTTTTAATGATCCCATAATTTTTAATTTGCTTAGGTGATAATCTTATTTCCCACATTTTACTACTTTTTTTTCTTTTAGGATGTTTTTGTTTTTGCTTTGCTACCTTAAGTTCTTCTGAGAAACAGGGAAATATCAAGATCTCAGTCTATTCACGGCCCAACTTTAAGCAGGGTTAGTACCTTCTGTGGACTTCCTCTGAGGAAGGAAATGATCTATTTCATTTCTAAAGATAAAGTTCAAAGTAATGCAGTTGAGAAAAAAACAATAATGTGCACCTAAATAAGTCTACCAATTAATTTTCCTAAAGGAAAGTATATGTTTTAATAGAAAAAAGTTCTTGAAATTTCTCCCTAATTGACTCAGAGGAGATATATTTGAAATCTCAAATTTGAGAAATGCAAATCAAAACTACTCTAAGATTTCATCTGACTCCAATGATATTGTTAACATTCTGATGTCAATTAAATGACTTCTCTTAGGAGAGGGCTTTAACCCTCCCAGTACAAAGTGGTTGTTGTATTATCCTATTTTAAAACTCCTATGTAGAACTTATTTCTATCTAATTTTTTAAAAAATTAATGTATCTGATTATTAAGTTCCTTATCTTCTAAAAGGTCTCTTTCTGTCTTACCCATCATTATTTTTCTTCATGTTGAATTAAAATTATATGCTGAACAAACTTAAAACTGTCCAGTTCTGGGTGGAGGAGTGAAGCTCAAGAGCACTTCCTGGCACCTGCAGCATCCTGGGTTCTACTCCCAGAACTGCAAAAAAGATGAATTGTCAGTTTTCATTATCTGTGACATGTGGATTTATTCCATGAGTGTCATAATCTACAGCAGGTTGCATGGTATTTATAACATAATGTAACCACTGCCTTCATCGGTTCTTTGAAAATACAAACTATCTTGTGTTTAGTTAAACATCATTTGCTATTAATCACTGCTGATAGTTCTATTATTAAGCACATGTATTTACTGAAGAAGAAATTTTACAAAGAAAGAAACACATTTGAAGACATTTCACTTATCTGATAAGTAACACTTAGAAGAGAAAGGAGAAAAGAGAGGACGAGTCACACTAGAAGTTATTTCACATCTGAATCAAACATTTAGACTTTCAAATCCAATTATAGTTAGAAAATATTTTCCAAGGACAGAATTAGATACTTTCAATTTTAAAAGAGTAATACACAATGATAATAATTGTTACTTAACACAGTGTTCACTTTGTACTCTTTGAAGATCTTTATAAAGTTTAACTCATTTTAATATTAATAAGTAGCACATGAACTATAGTGAACTGATAATAGCATATTACTGTCAATTTCATTTCACAGATAAAACCTGAAGCACAGAGAAGCATTAAATTTCATTCTGTGTTAATATTCCTGAATATCTGAGGCAGTCTGAATCCAGATCTGTGGTCCAAACCTCTCCAAGTGTTTATCAGAATGGAAGAATCATGAAGAAATACCTCAATCCAATTACAAATACAAGTACAATACCTGCATCATAAGGTCCTGTCTGGAATTTGTAGCATTATTCATTCCTAAAGTTTTACTGTACTTGTTCAAGCAAAATCATTATCATAGTGAACACATTGCTTTAGATCCATTTATCTAGTAAGGATTAAAATAATTCTAAATTCATGTAATAGAAATATTTTATTCAAGGAAAGACAAATGAAGCTATATATGGAACATACTATATATGCTATATATAGCTATATATGGAATATACTGAACAGAAGAGTAAATCCAGCAGGATTTCACAGTATTAACATTAAATTTCTCCTAGTTCATATGGATGATTGAAAAGACAAAGAAAGAGCAAAACATGACTTTTCCTCATTTACGTTACCCACATAAGCAAAAGTGACTATATATAGATGACATTTACATCTCTTTTTGCAAATCTGAATAGCTTATTTGGGAAAAAAAGAATCAGGGGTATAATATAAATATGAGGGTCCATATATTCATGCACATACAGTGTCAAGACCCTAAAAGGTCATCTGAAAAGTATGAACAAGTACTTCATATAAGAGTTTGTGTGTACAAATATACACATTCGTTCTTCATATTCATGTTCATACACATTGGGTGACATTCAAACTTCCAGGAATGTAAGCAGTGCAAATTAAACCAATGAGGTACATTTTGACACATAATTACGAAATTTAAGAAAGGAAGCAAATACTTATGAGGACAATACTTTTAGAACCATATCAGGTTGAACATACATGCTTTAATCATTAAGACTTTTCTAAGGTTATTGGAGGGAAATGAAGGAGATAGGAAACAACAGGCATCAAGACAATAGACATGCAAATCTAATAAAATTCAGTTCATGTTAGCAGGAAGAGAAATTCTTGGAGCTGGAGGAATTAGAAATTCAACATTTTGCAGAGGAGGAAAAGAGCCTGAATAAGTTCAGGAACGATGACCCTGAATATTGTGGAATTTGGTGGAGGAAGGGAATTGGGAACAAGAAAACAGAACCTCCATGTGTAAAAGAAAGACCTTTTCTTTCCATGGCTATAGGCAGAAAACTATCTACTGCCAGTGTAAATTTTGTTGACTATTATCTTGTTCTTGATTGTCACTTAAGAAGATTGGCTCAATTTTCAAAGAAAATCAATTAATTAAGTACTAATTTTTATCCCCAAATGAAGAAACACTAGAAGTATAACAAATTTGTTCAGGACTTCCAGACACTGAAAGATGAATCAGAATTTGAACCCATATCAGCACATGAATGATCCCTGCTATGAGCCACCAGGTGGGGTATGCTGCCTGCCATTCCTACCAATAGAAAATTAGATATTTATTTTCTGCAGAAATTAAAAAGATAAGATCCTGGGCACAATAAGGAGCAGAAGTAGGCACATGGTTGAAGAAAAGAGTATAATGTTTAAAATGCTACAGATCAAGTCGCTCAGGAGCCCCTACGTAGAGAGAGGGTGAAGAAACTTGGACAACCTGGGGAAGAGGAGCTTGTGGGAGGCAAATCCCATAGAATACTTGAAAGTAGATCCACCAACAAGTGAAAGATGGGACATAAGTCATGAATAAAATAATAAAATTAGGATAAGTCTTAGATTTTAATACTGCAAGAGGTGAGAAATGATGCCCCATTCAAATGGAAAACATGTGAACAAAAAGGGTTGTGCTAGGAATAGTCAGCATTTTTTTCTTTTTGGCATGGAAAAGTTCTAAAATACTGATGAGTAATTTTAATGGCAATTATGATTCTGAGTTCATATAAAAGGTAAGAATTAGAGAGAGAAGTTTAAAATAAATAAAATTCACTAAGTCACCTTTTATTTATGTAAAGAGAAGACCGAGTGATGTTGAAATACTAATTTTAATGACACCCTGAAAAGTAATTAAGAAGTGAAAAAGAGTTCTTGGTCATTACAAGTATTCAACTGTCGAAACAAGTAGGATCCAAATTATACTCTATGGCACTTCTGGCTTTGTTTTTGTTGTTTTGATTTTATACATCAGGGTTGCCTTAACACTGAGCTACATACCCAGTTCTTTTTTTGAGACAGAGTCATGCCAAGTGGCTGAGGCTGTACTCAAGTTTGCAATCCTCCTGCCTCAGCCTTTTGAGTCCTGGGATCACAGGCCTGGACCAGAGGTGGTGGATTCTCTGAAAGAGAAATTAAGAAAACCACTCCATTCACAATAACCTCAAAAAAATAAATACTTGGGAATCAATTTAACAAAAGAGATGAAAGTCCTCTACAATGAAAACTACAGAATACTAAAGAAAGAAATTGAAGAAAACATTAGAAGATGGAAAAATCTCCCATATTCTTGGATAGGCAGAATTAATATTGTCAAAATGGACATTCTACCAAAGGTGCTATACAGGTTCAATGCAATTCCAATTAAAATACCAATAACATTCCTCATAGAAATAGACGAAGCAATCATGAAATTCATTCGGAATAAAAGGAGACCTCAAGTAGCCAAAACGATCCTGAGGTGAAAAAGTGAAGTAGGAGGTATCACAATACCAGATCTTAAACTATACTACAGAGCGATAGTAACAATAACAGCATGGTATTGGCACAAAAATAGGCAGAGCACTGGTACACAATAGAAGACACAGAGAAAAATCCACAAAAATACAGTTACCTCATAATAAACAAATAGGCCCAAAACATACAATGGAGAAAAGATAACCTGTTCAACAAATGGTACTGTGTAAACTGTATATCCATATGAAGTTAAATGAAATTAAACCCCTTTCTCTCATCCTGCAAAACTATACTGAAAATGGATCAAGGACTTAGGAATTAGACCATAGACCCTGCACCAAACAGAAGACAAAGTAGACCTGAATCTTCACAGGTTGGCTTAGGATCAGACTTCCTTAACAAGACTCCCAAAGCACAAGAAATCAAAGCAAGAATCAATAAATGGGATGGATTCAAACTAAGAAGCTTCTTCTCAGCAAAGGATACAATCAATGATGTGAAAAGAGAGCCTACAGAGTCAGAGAAAATCTTTTCCACATGCACTTCAGATACAGCACTAATTTCTAAAAATTTATAAAGAACTTCCAAAACTTTTCACCAAAAACACAAAGAACCCAATCAATAAATGTGCCAAGGAAACAGACATTTACAGAAGAAGATATACAGGTGATTATTAAAGATATGAAAAAGTGTTCAACATCTCTAGTAATTAGAGAAATGCACATTAAAACAACTCTAAGATTTTATCTTACTCCAATTAGAATGAGTATTATCAATAACACAAACAATAATAGATGTTGACATGGATGTGGGGAAAAGGCACACTTACATTTCTGGTGGAGTTACAAATTTGTTCAGTCACTCTGGAAAGAGTTTTCCTCAGATAACTTGGAATGGACCCAACTTTTGACCCAGTTACACACAAAGGACTTAAAATTGTCATACTATGGTAATGCGGCCACATCATATTTATACCAGTTTGATTCACAATATCTAGATTGTGGAACCAACCCAGATGCCCTTGAACAGATAAATGGATAAAGAAAATGTAGTATATATACACAATGGAATATTATTCAGCCATAAAGAAGAAGAATATTATGGCATTTGCAGACAAATGGGTGGAATTGGAGAATATCATGCTAAGTGAAATAAGCCAAACCCAAAAAGCCGAAGAACAAATGTTTTCCTGATAAGTGGATGATGATATGTAATGGGGGTGATGGGTGGGTATGAGAAGAATGGAGTAAATTTAGATTGGGTAGAGGGAAATGAGAGGGAGGGAGGGGGCAGGTGTATGAAAAATGGTAGAATGAGACAGACATTATTACCCTATGTACATGTATGATTACATAAATGGTATGAATCCACATCATGCACAACCATAGAAACTAAAAGATGTACCCCATTTGTGTACAATGAATCACAATGCAGTCTGTAAAAATAAAAAAAAATAATTTGAAATGTAGGCATAAAGTTTTTTTTGAAGTTCTGACAACTGTTATTAACATTTACTAAATAATCTTCTAAACTGCTTTCCATACATAAGCTCAGGGATATGCATATTTCGTAATGCAGAATTATAATGTTAATCTTAAAGCTTATAACATTGTTTTAGATTGCACATAATTAGTATACATTTTCAACATTACTCTTAGTGCCAGACATTTTTATATATTTCATTTATCCATTGTTGGACAGTTGCATGATTCTTACTACTTTAAAAACAAGGTTATTAAAGATATTCATACAACTATATCTTTATACAAAAGAATTATCTTTACATAGATCCCTTAAAATATAATTTCTGGATCAATGACATAAATTCAGAGGCTTTTTAAATAAAGTATTAAATCACTATACTGACAGATACTACAAATTCTAATACAGTAACTTAAGTTAATTTAGAATAAAACGGACATTACCTACAGAAAACATATGTCATAAGACTAAATTTCAATGTCTGCACTGACTCCATTTCATAGCTTTGTAACTCAGCACACTACTAGAGACAAAATCAGATCATATATTTGGTGGAGACTGGGTCTTTTATTTTAATGCCCTTTTCAACTTAACAACATTGACTTTAATAATAGGTAACTTTTATTAAGGCCAAATAGAAATATTTATTAAGTCATTTATTATGGTTTAAGTGCTTGTACAATGCTAGGCCATTGTCTACAATTTAAGGTAATAATGCTCCAGTTCACAGTGATCTTTGTCTACAAATTAAAAAATTAAAAATAAAAAGGGAGAAACAGATTCTTATGTAAACCCACTTAATTTCAAAAAATAGTCTAAAAACCATGATATCAGGAGTTTCACTACTGCTGAGTGACACTTAGATCAATAGAATGCACCAGACTTTACAATAAGGAGATCTTAATTCTCCAACCACAACAGTTATAGTCTAGCTCTACTGAGCTCTCATGTAAGAGAAATATATGGGAAATCTGTTGGGTCAATTTCCCAGACTTTAATATATCCAAAAATGTGGACTGGAGAATCAATCCCCAATATTTACTGATAATATTCATATGATGGGAGGTTTTACAGATACTCACATTACACCCATCCATTTGACTGGATTTAACTAAACTGACTGCAATGGAAACTTATCTATATGCTGGTCCCATGATAGTCTCTGGCTGTCTAGATGTATGTAACCTTTGAGAAAGAGACAGCACAAGGAATACTGAGGCCAGCCAATTATACTATCCCTTGGAATTTAGGATTATGTGTTCCGTTATTATAATGGAACTTCCTCATATAAAGCCAGTAATTTCTATGAAATATCCACCAATATCTTACTGCCTTAAATTTTCTGCAATAGAATCTGGCACCTTTTCTAAATGGATAAAATATACAAAACTCTTGCCAATGCTGTATAATACCTCTAAACATGGCATATGTGTTTCCAGATTGATCTTTAAAAATTGATTAAAGCCAGTTATATCAAACTATCTACCTCTAGAAGATTAAAAGTCAGAAAGGCCTAACGTGGCAACATTGCCACTAAATATTTCACTTTAATAATTCTGATTTTTGAAACTCCATGCAATTTGGACTATTCCCTATTGTTTTGATATATTACTTTGCACTACTGGTAACCATATAATAAAGGTCAAATTAGAATCCAACAAACTGATTGATATTACACTAAAAGATAAAAAGTTCACATTTATATTCTAACAGTTATGTCTTTGAGAATAATTTTGTTCCTATAATTTTAATGTAATCTTCTAGGTTTCTATCTGTTCCCACATCCATTATTTCTAGGGGCATGATTCTTTCTGTTTAATATGCTATGGCCCATGAAAGTTAAGTATTAATAGAATGATTGAGATCAAATTAATTGCCTTAACAACTACCATTACAAATATCAGTAATGAACCTTTTGTTCTCCAATTTAAACAAAGACTTAAGTGCACTAATGATTCTAAGCATGTATGTTATTACAACTAAATATCATACTTCCTAACAGGACTAAGAGATAATTAAGAATCATCTAATAGACATTTGACATAGCAGTAATAATAGCCTAGAGCTTATAAAATTATATAACTATCTCTAGGATATTCAAAAAGTAAAATTGATCTCAGGGACTATGCATTTCTAGTTGATCAAATACTTCCTAAGTTGAATGGTATCATATTAAAATAACAAGTTTGCTACTGATTGTTTTTGTATCATGATAATAGGTTGCCATACCCTCAGAACCAGGAGCCAGGACCTCGAAGCAGCTCTCAGAACCAAGATCGGGAACCACAAAATAACTGCCCATCATTGGCATTTTAAAAAATATTAAAAATGGGGAGTTGTGGGATGCCATCCTTATTTAGCAGAGCCCGACTAGGCTGAGCCATGGGATGCAGATGTTTGGCTTCCAGGAACTGCTGGGAAGCATGTGGTGCTGCATAGGGATGGTTCACTGTCTCATACTGGAATATTCCCCCTAATAGAATGGCTCCTCTAACTCTACCCTATCCAGTCTATCACAGAAGAAGGTCCTTCTGGTCTTGCCCCCTTTACCTGTGTGTCTATAAATAAAAGAGTGTTGGGCTATTTCGTGTTGTTAGAGGCCAGAGCTGGTATGACCAGACCCATCATGCCCCCTCAATTAAAAAGAGTTTTGGCTCTTGTGAGTTGATTAAGTAGAAAAGTTTATGGGTAATTGATTGATAAACAGCCAACATTATCCTCTTGACATTTAACCCTTTTCTCACCCATGCAGTCCATTGCTGAGAGACCCCAACAGTTTACAATTCCACCCCAAATTCTACCCTTTTCTCATCCACACAGGCCATTGCTGAGAGACCCCAACAGTTTAAAATTCCACCCCAAATTCTACCCCTAATTTACAATTCCACATTGTAAAAGCATTCCTTTTTCTCCACATTCTCTCCCACACTTATTATTCTTTGTACTTTTTTTTTTTTTTTTTTTTTTTGGTACTGGGGATTGAACCCAGGGGTGCTTAACCACTGTGTCAGATTCTTTTTAAGATTTTATTTAGAGACAGGGTCTCTCTGTGTTGCTAAGTGCCCTGCTAATTGCTGAGTCTGGCTTTGAACTCATGATCCTCCTCCCTTGAGTTCCTGAGTTGCTGGGATTCCAGGGGTGCACCAGTGTGCTCAGCTTATTGTTTGTATTCTTCATGAATGCCATTCTAAGATGAAATCTCGGTGTACTTTTTGTTTTTTTGATTTTGTTGTTGCATTTTCCTAATTGGTAATGATGTTGCCCTTTTGAAAACGTATTTGCTGGTCCTTGGTATTTCTTCTTTGGAGAAGTGTCTGTTTAGTCATTTACCTATTTAAAAATTGAGGTGTATTTTTTATGTCAAGTTCTTTTTTTTTTTTCCTTCTGTTTTGTTTTCTTTTCTTTGGTACAGAGGGGGCAATCCACCACTGAACCATATCACACCAGTCCTTTTTTTAATTTTGAGACAGGAACTCAATAAATTGCTAAGGGCTTTGCTAAGTTGCTGAGACTGGCTTTGGACATGCAAACATCTTGCCTCAGCCTCCTGAGCTGCTGACATTACAGATGTACCCCACACTTCCCAGCATTGGTGTCAAGTTTCTTGAGGTCTTTATGTATTCTGGATATTAATTCTGTCAGAAGAGTTTGCTGGGAATGATATTCTCTCATTCTGTAGGTTCTCTCTTCACATTCTTAATTTCCTTCGCTGTGCAGAAGCTTTTTAATTTGATGTCATCTCATTTATTAGCTCTTATCATTATTTCCTGAGTTTTAGAGGCCCAGATGAGAAAGCTGTTGCCCGTGACTATATGTTGATTGTCAAGCTTACACTTTCTTTTAGGATCAGCATAGGTTCTGTTCTAAGTCTAATTCTTTAATCCATTTTGAGTTGATTTTTGTTCAGGGTGAGAGATAATGGTCTAGTGCATTCTTCTACATATGGATAACCAATTTCCCCAGCCACATTTGTTAAAAAAACAAACAAACAAACAAACAAACAAACAAACAAAAAAACTTTCTTTTCTCCAATGTATGATTTTGGTACCCTGGTCATGGATCAGATGAGTGGGTTTGACTCTGTGTCTTCTGTTCTGTACCGTCGGTCTATGTAGTAGTTTACATGCCAGTATCAAGCAGTTTTTGTTACTATAGATTTGGAGGAAAACTTAAATTCAGGTAATGTGATGCCTCCAGCATTGCTTTCTTGGTGTAGAATTTCTTTGGCTATTTTGGGTATTTGATATTTTCTTCCTAGTAAATTTTAGAACTGTTTTTTCTAGTTCTGTGATCAATGTTATTGATATTTGCATGTATTTTACTTTGAATCTATATAATGATTCTGTTACTGTGTCCATTTTACAAATATTAATTCTGCCTATCGATGAACTTGTGAGGTGTTTCCCACTTTTTTTATCTTCTTCAAATTCTTTCTTCAATGTTCCATGGTTTACATATTTATAAAGCTGAAATCTGTTGATGAATGTGCCTGTTGAATAACAGGCATACTGAATAGTGGGTATGGGAATAGGAGAAAACCTGGAGTAATAGGCCTAGGGATAAAAGGTGGGGGTTGGGTAATAGTAATTATTAAGGTTTAGAGTAAACATGTATTCAACTTAAAAGATGAGGTGCATTCTACATTGGGTAGGAGGTAAAATAAATCTGCTTCAGAGCTCAAACACTGAACAGGACTTACATGTGTCTAGAAGATGCACTGGGCCCTGGGACAAATCTAGGAGAGTGAACTCTTCAAGCTTGATAACTACTAAATACCTGAGAAAGGCTAGGTGTGGTGAAGCCCACTGTTCTTCTCCCTGCCAATGTAGACATGATGAGGAACAGGGTCAGAGGAGACCAGTATGCCTGAGAAGGCACAGGAGACAGTTAAATAGCAGTTTGGAGTGTGTGGATGGAGGAGATGTTCTCAAACCCACACCTGTATTCCAGCCTGCCTCCCACCTAGGTTTTTGCATAATGTAAACAGTACTCATGAGATACAGCCTTTGCTTTTTCTATGACTCAAACATGGTTCTGAGCCTCACCCTCTCTGTCACTGCCATATACTCACCACTGAGGAGATTGAGGAATGCAGTGTCCCTAGACACACAGAAGAATATCCTTTATGTAATGTGTATCATACCTGTAATAACGATATCAAGGACCACATATGAGTTCAAGTTCATGATAGAATTTCCACTGTATAAAAGTTATCACCTCTAGGTGATGGACTTTAGCACTTCTGCAGTACTCTGAACACTGCCTGGACTGTGTTGATGTCATCAATATGTCATCATGCACTGCTGAGGCCCTGGAGACAGCTGGTATGACAGCAACCCTGATGCTGCCCTGAGCACTGCTTCAGACAACAATATGATGAAGAGATAGCCTCTCTCCATTGTATTTGTTGTTTTTGAAGATAAAGATCTAACTCTTAGTCATCATCTACCACCTTTTTGAGAGCTGAGCTTCAGAGACCAAGTTCACTGATCTGAGAAACACTACAAAGGAGTTGGACTATGCAGAGAAGGTAAAACAGTAAACATCTGAATGCATACTCATCTTTCAGCCTGCTGCATACTCATCTCCCACCCTGCTAAGTAGTTGGGGGGGGTGTTAGCATATTCTCTGGGCCTAAGATAACCAGGTGCTGCCTTCTAAAATGTGAGCTGTGTGTATTTCCTGTTAATGGCAGAGAAAGGGAAATGAAGAGGAGAAAACAGGAAGAGGGAAGGAAGGAGAAAGTGGTGTTTTTATCCACAATTCCTGAAGGGCCAGGTCATGTGAGAGTCAAGAGAAGGTTCAGGTAATCCAGGTCTTGTCAGCGTGGCATTGGATCCATGCCACCCACACAAAGGGAATCTGTCACAGACATAGTGGATGGTCCAGATTATTTCCTAAATTAAAAAAAAATGCCTTTCCTCTCATTAGACTAGTTCTGAAGGCAACTGAAGAAATAAATGATGTGATGAGATTTTCTAATAGTACTTTTTTTATTCATCTACTTTTAATTTATTCCCTTTTTTGAAACTTGGCAAAATTCAATTCATTTTATTTTTCACAAACTGCCACAGAATGTAAAGGCATGGTTTTTTGTCTAGTTGGTTTTTTTTTTTTTTTTTACTTATTTGTTCTAATTTGTTATACATGCAGTAGGATGCATTTATACATTTTGATAGATCCATCTGATCTCCTAACCTCCTATGTTTACAAGTTCTTCAAACTTTCCCTACAGTCCTGGACACCTGGGCTAAGCAAGTGGCTTGAATGTTAAGTTCATTAATAATTTTAATGACTAAATAGATTAAGGAATTACTTTAAATACAGATTAGAAAAATTGGGTTTTTTTTTTCTTCATTCTACTGAGTTATACATGGCGGTAGAATGCATTTTGACACACCATACATAAATGGAGTATAACTTCTCATTCTCCTGGTTGTACATGATGTAGAATTACACCAGTCATGTAGTCATATATGCACATATAGGGTCTTAATGTCCAATTCATTGTATTATCCTTTCTACCCCATATTCTCTCCCCTAATTTCACTCTCCTCTGTCTAACCCAAAGTACCTCTATTCTTCCCTAGCTCCTCTACCCTTACTGTAAATTAGCATCCCCATGAAAAATTGATTTTTGCTTTGAATTTGGTATGTTTTCACTATTTTCCACTTGTGTATAATAATCATGCATTAACAATTTAATTGAAAAAAGTCTTAATCTTTGATTTTCATGGTGGTTATTTTCTCCCTTAATGCTTGGTAGCATCTAGAGATACTTTTTGTTATCATAGCTTGGAGAGTAGATGCTTCTAGCACCTTCAGGGTAAAGATCAAGGATGCAGCTAAAAATCCTACAATGCACAGGAGAATCCCACAATAAAAATTTATCTGACCCAGAATGTGAATAGTGTTGAAGTTAAAAACTTCTAAATAGTAGCTGGAGTTGTGGCTCAGTGGTAAGAGTGCTTGCCTGGCATGTAAGAGACCCTGGGTTCGATACTCAGCACCACATATAAATAAATAAAATTGAACAAAGATCCATAGACAACTAGAACAATTTTTTAAACTTCTAAATATACCGCACATAAGTATCATGTACATGTAATATTGCATAAATGGTGTGACTCTACATCATGTACAACCAGAGAAATGAAAAGTAGTACTATATTTGTGTATGATGAGTCTAAATGCATTCTGCTGTCATGTACAACTTCCTGAAACATATTTTTAAGTATAAGTAACATGTAAGGGCTGGGGATGTAGCTCAGTTGGTAGAGTGTTTAACTCCCATGCACAAGGCCCTGGATTCAATCCCCAGCACTGCGGGAAAAAAGAAAAAAACAATAAAACAACATAAAAAAAAACCCTGCCTTTTATTTGAGGCTACAGATTTGGAGTTTACAATGTGAAGTACAAGAGTAAGTGAGGCTCAAAAAAGAAAAAAAAATAGTAACAGGCAAAAATAAGTAACATGTATCTATTTAGGTTCTACTAACTGGTTTTGTTCAGTCCTCTAAGAGAATGGGGAGGGCCTGGGCTCACAAATGAACAATGGACTGGTAGATCATGACCAGGCTGACCAGCATGCTGGGGTTGGCCAACAGGGAGAAGATGGACAGCATGCAGAGGTTCCCGATGAAGACTTGCAGCAGCAGGAAGGGCAGAAAGGTGAGCATGTAGAGTCTGGAGTCCGTGGTGGGCGTCAGAATCACTGTCTCATTGTCATGGCAGTTGGTGGTCCTGTTGGTGACTTCTATCACCTGAAAGAGGGGAAGAAAGGAAAAGAAAATGGCCTCCAATCACAAAGCTAGTGACCTGTTGGAAGAGGCTTCTGACTAGAAGCTATATGAGTTCCCTAGACCTTAGAGGTGCCTGTGGTGGGCAAGCCCCTGTGGAGGTCTTCAGGTTATTGTTATTTGCAACCCAGTTGTCTGAGCTGTGTTTGATCCATCTAAGGCAGAAGAATGGAGACTACATCTTTGAGGTTTCTTTTCCTAAGCCCTAGGGCTTCAGATGAGAAACAATAGGCACTGTAGATAAAGTGTCAAAACCAAAACTAGCTTGGAAGTAATCCTAAATAGAAATTCCACTCATTTCTCATCATATACTCTCTTTTAACCAGAACCTGACCTGTTTAAAGTAGTTAGTGAGGAACCAGAAATAGACACAGCAGAATCCCAGGTGAAGGACAATCAGGAAGAAGCCTACAATGTTCCTGGAGATGGGAAGGAGGGAATACAAAGATCATTATAATACAAATGCAAGACTCCCAGAGAGACAAATGCTTTCACAGTGCTGTTTTCTAAGTCATCACAGACCCTTCCCAGCAGGTGACAAGCATGTCAGTGTAGAGCTTTGGGAGGTGAGAGACACTACCTGTGTATTTTCTGAGTTCCCCTTCCTGGCTTCTCTAGGATGCTGCATGAGGTCAAGGAGTCACCAGAGAACTCACAGACACCATGACCCCTGCCCAGCACCTTGGCCTCCACTGTACCCACCTGCCAGCCTATTCCACCTCACATGGGGAGCCCTTGACATAAAAGGCCAGGAAGTGGACCCCTTCACACTTTCTCCCTAAAACTTGAATCCAAGTTTTATATGAGAGACTAACCTAGTCTCATATAAAGATGAAGAAATAAATGTGCCCAAACACATATCCGAATGTCCCTACAACTATCTCTGGATGATCATTTGTCCTTCCTTTCCTCCTTCCTTTCACTCTGTCACCACCAGACAGGGGAGAGAGAGAGTGTGTGTGTTTGTGTGTGTGTGTGTGTGTGTGTGTGTGTGTGTCTCATATAAAGATGGATAGATAAATGTGCTGGTGGAAGCACAGTTGTACATCATTTGGTCTCAAACTCAAGGGCCATGGAAAGGAAACTGATTACATTATAGACTTCTTAAATGGAATCCTGTACTGCAGTTAAAAAGAATGTTAATGCTATATGTGCTGAAAGAGAAAAACACCTGAGTGATTTAATGGGGAAAAGCAAGTTTCTGAACAGTATATACAGGATGGTCCATTTGTATACATACACACACACAAAATTTAAGAACATGTGTGTTTGTAGATATACAGAAAATTCTAAGAAGATAACTATGCAAATGTGAACTGTATTTACTTTTACTTTTTACTTTGTGTCCTCTCTTGTTTAAAGCTTCTTTTCTTATGAGTACACATTTTATTGTAAAGAAGTAGGGTGTATAAAACAGGAGGGAAGAAGAGAGGGAGTGAAGGAAGAGGGCAAAAAGCCAAAGGAGCAGTCACAAACAACAGCAGTAAGGAAACAGCACCAGTTCTACAGACCCAGGAGGTAGCAAGACCCCCCAGCAGTCTTAAGGAACTCAAATTCAAACTCTCTCTCTCTCTCTCTCTCTCTCTCTCTCTCTCTCTCTCTCTCTCATACACACACACACACACACACAAAATCCTCTGTGTAGTGGTGACAGAGTGAAAGGAAGGAGGGAATGAAAGACAAATGGGGGACCAGAAGTGATCATCCAGAGATAGTAGTAGAGACATTGGGATGAAGAGGGGCTGCTTCAGGAATGGTGAAAGTGAGAATGTCCCAGGCCCTCTCCATATCTCCAGAGCTGGACTCTCCTGTCAGCAGCCCTGGTCTCCTTCCTTCTTTGGGGGCTCCAGAGGCTGAAAGGAGAGCCAGAGTGAGGCTTCCCATAATGTCCTCCCTGGCCTGGCTGAGGAGAGTGCCAGGCAAGAGTGGGGGAGTGGGGGGACCTGTAGCAAGGGCAGGAGAGGAGCGCCTCCGTGAGCCTGAACAGAGACCCTGCACCTAAGAGATGGAAAAGTAGGCCCAAGTCTTCACCATGTGGGCCTAGGACCTGACTTCCTTAATAAGGCTCCTAAAGCACAAGAAGTAAAATTAAGAATCAATAAATGGGATGGAGTCAAACTAAAGAGCTTCTTCTTAGCAAAGGAAACAAAAACGTGAAGAGAGAGCCTACAGATCGGGAGAAAAAATCTTTGCCACATGCATCTCAGATAGAGCATTAATCTCCAGGATATATAAATAACTCAAAAAGCTTAACACCAAAAAAACAAATAACCAAATAACCAAATCAATAAATTGGCTAAGGACCTGAACAGACACTCCACAGAATATATAAAATGGATCAACAAATATATGAAAAAATGTTCAACATCTCTAGCAATTAGAGAAATGCAAATCAAAACTTCTCTAAGATTTCATCTCACTCCAGTCAGAATGGCAATTATCAAGAATACAAGCAACAATAAGTATTGGTGAAGATGTGAGGAAAAGGGTACACTCCTACATTGTTGGTGGAACTGCAGATTTGTGCGACCATTATGGAAAGTAGTATGCAGATTCCTCAGAAAACTTGGAATGGAACCACCATTTGACCTGGTTATCCCACTCCTCATAGGAGTTATACCCAAAGGATTTAAAATCAGCATACTATAATGATGCAACCACATCGACATTTAAAGCAGGTCAATTCATAATAGCTAAACTATGGAACCAACCTAGATGCCCTTCAACAGATGAATGGATAAAGAAAATATGGTATATATACATCATGGAATATTAGCTTTAAAGAAGAATGAGATTATGGTATTGGCAGGCAAATGGATGGAACTAGAGAACATCATGCTAAGTGAAATAAGCCAATCCCAAAAATCTAAAGTTCAAATGTTTGATAAGCAGATGCTGATCCATAGTAGGTGTCAGTCTGCAGCCCTGTGACAGAGGTGGTGTCTGGAAGCTGGACACAGCACAAGAGTGCTGATGCCTGGACAAGAACCTAGCTCAGCCAGGAACGGTTGCACAAGCCTGTGACCACAGGAGTTAGCAAGGCTGAGGCAGGAGGATCCAGAGTTCAAACCAGCCTCAGCAGATTAGTGAGGCACTAAGCAATTTAGTAGGACCCTGTCTCTAAATAAAACATAAAAAGGGGCATGTGACTCAGTGGTTAAGTGCCCCTGATTCAGTCCTTGGTACCAAAAAAAAAAATTAATCAACCAAACAAAACAAAACAACAACACAACAAATCTTAACACAAACCCAGTCATCGGCTGCTGCCCTGGGAGCACCCAAGATGTTGGGTTCTGTGGTGGGGGCAGCTGTAGCAGTGCCAGAGTCCAGAGTGTGCTGCAGCCTATGGCCCAGCTCCCTGCCCCTTCTAACCTCACCCCAAAGAATGTCAGCCAAGTCCCAGGGGAGCCTCATTGGCCCCTCCAGCTGAGTAATGCCAGCAGCCTCCAAAACCAAGATGAGGGAAATGACCAGATCATCGAGGAAGATCAGAATGAGTTCCTGGGTGATCTGAAGTCTGAGGCCTAGAATTTAAGGAGGTGAGGGGTGGAGAGGTGAGGACTGAACTCTGTGCTATTGCCCTTCTTTGCCTGTGAGGTCAGTTTTTGGTTGGGACATCCAGATTTCAGAACTCCTGAAAAACTACATAAACTGCCTGCAGATGGACTTTCTTCCTCAGGGGAGATATGAGAAGAGTTAAAGCACTTCCTATTTTCTTTTTATTTTATTTGAATTTTGTTTCATACCTGTATATAGGGTAATAATGTCTGTCTCATTCTACCGTCCTTCCAATCCCCACTGCCCCACCCCTCCTCTCCTTCCCTCCGCACAATCCAAAGTTCCTTCATTCATCCCTGCCCAGCCCCCAGAGCTGCCGGGGGTGGTAGGACCCGCAGAAGCTCTGGGTCTTACGCACCTCCCGGCGGTGGGGAGGACGCAGGTTAACGGACTCCACTGTTCTTGGTCTGAGGTGAGGCTGAAAAGCATGGCAGAAGAGCTTCGGAGGAGAGCAACTAAGCTCATGGCAGCCAGAAAGCAAAGAGAAGAGCCTGGGAAGAGAGAGTCCAGGACCACACACTCAGCGACCTGCTCCTGCAGGCAGGTCCCATCACTCACATTTGTCACCCAGCTGTCCATTCAAATCATTAATCCCTCAAATGGACTCATCCACGAATGAGGTTGCAGCTCTCTGACCTAATCTTTCCACTTCTGAGCATTGCTACATTGCCAACAAATGAGCTTTTCCAGGGCCATTCCTAGAACCAAAACATACAGCCAGCAATGTTATGAACAGGTGTCTGTATTTCACTGATCATTTTTGGTTGAAGTTTACACTATAATTTAATCATCACGTCTATCTTTCATTAATAAAAGGAAAGAAAGATAAACATCTTCATCAGAACTATTCTACTTCCTTAAAAAAAATCAGAAACTTGCTGGGTGTGGTGGCACATGCCTGTAATCCCAGTGGTTTTTGGTGGCTGAGGCAGGAATAAGGAATTAGAGGTCAGCCTCAGCAGCATAGCAGGCACTAAGCAACTCAGCAAAATACTTGTCTCTAAATAAAGTATAAGAGAAGGGCTGGAGTTTCAGTGGTGATGTGCCCCTGGGTTCAATTCCAGGTACAAAAAAAAAAAAAAAAAAAAAAAAACAGAAACTTCAGCAAAAATCCTCAAAAAGGAGGTATTTAGTAAAAGAAATAATAAACTGCAAAAGTTTCAAAACATCTTCCCCAGATTTTTTCTTCATACTATTAACTAGTGATTTTGTGTGACTGATACGTATTAAAGTAGAAATTCAAAATGTTTTTGAAAATTACCCATTTACTAATCAAATGTAACCATTCTGAACATCACTTAAATAACATTGGTCACCCCAAATAAATATCATACCTGTACCTACTTATATGTTGTAAGCAAAATGAGATGAATCAGAAAAAGAAAATTGTATATGTGATATATGTAGATTTTTATGTTTATCAATTACACACCAATAAATCTGCTCAAATGTGCATGCAGGAAGGATGCATGATGGAAAAAGAAATGTGTTATTCTCACAAAATTAAATCACATATACAACTCAATAATTATTGAATATGTCAGAAAAAATAAAAAAATGAATTTAGCATTGCTGTTGAATTTGAAGTGTTTCATAGAAATTAGTTTGTTAATACTTAAAATTCCCAGTAAAGAATGAAGCCTTGAACTATTAAACAATTAATATAGGTACAGTGTTAACTTCTAAGTATATATGAAATCCTAACATTAGAGATGAAGAAATTAACACATTTTACCTTTTTCCTCTGTCCCTATCTCATGGTTTTAATAGCTACTTATATCTTTAAACTTTCAAAAATTTACATTTTCTTCTCTAATCATAATTTCTGTACTTGCTTGTTTTTATGTATAGGCATGGATTCAGTACACATTTTAATCCTGTGAATTTTTATCTCTCTTTTTAAATTTTTTAAATTTTTCTAATTAGTTGTACAGGACAGTAGAATGCATCTATACATTTTGATAAATCATACATAAATGGAGTGTAATTTCTCATTTTTCTGATTGTACATATTTTTAAATTATTTTTTATTTTTTTAATTTTAACAGACTGCATTTTGATTCACTGTACACAAATGGGGTACATCATTTCATTTCTATGGTTGTACACCGTGTAGATTCATATCATTCATGTAATCATACATGTATATAGGGTAGTGATGTCTATCTCATTCCACCATTTTTCATATTCCCCTCTCTCTCATTTCCTTGAATGTACATATTGTAGTAGGATCACATTGGTCATGCAGTCATACATATAGAAGAGGTAATAATGTCTTTTTCACTCTACTTTCCTTCCTATGCCCATACCCCCTCCCCTCCCTTTACTCCCCCTCTACCTAATACAAAGTACCTATATTCTTCCCTAGCTCCCTGACTCCTTATTGTGAATTAGTATCTGCACATAGAGAAAACATATGGCCTTTGGTTTTTTTGGGTTTGACTTATTTCAGTATTGGCATGATATTCTTCAACTCCATTCATTTACCAGCAAATGCCATAATTTCATTCTTTTTTAAAGCTGAGTAATATTCCATCATATATTCATTATATATATATCACATTATATATAAATATTATATATATATTCATTATAAATATATATCACATTTTATTTAACCATTCATCTGTTGAAGGCCATCTATGTTGGTTCCATTGTTTAGCTATTGTGAATTAAGCTGCTATAAACATTGATGTGGCTGTGTCACCGTAGTATGCTGATTTTAAGTCCTTTAGGTATAAACCAAGGAGTGGGATAACTAGGTCAAATGGTAGTTCCATTCCAAGTTTTCTGATAAATCTTCATACTGCTTTCCATAATGGTTGTACCATTTTATATTCCCACCAGCAATGTATGAGTGTACCATTTTCCCCACATCCAAGCCAACATTGTTGCTTGTATTCTTGATAATGGCCATTCTTATCAGACTGAGATGAAAACTGTCACAATACACTTCGTAAATAATTTCTTAGTCAGTTGGAGTTTGTTGTCAAGCTAATTGTTTGGATGCAATTTCAAATAAGAATCATGGACAATGAATTATTGACAATTGTGTAGGCTATTAAAATTTTATGATTATCCACACATGTTAACCACCTAATTCTTAGAAGTGATGAATATGTGACTTTGCAAGGTTAAGAAAGAAAAGACTTTGCAGATGAGATCAAGTTGATAATTTTGAATGAAAGGATTTTCTTTGATCATGTGGGTACAGCCAAGTTCATCACAATGACCTTTATTAGAACCTGCTAAGAGGCTGCTGGACAGAGTGGTGTGGTGACCATGGAAGCAGATGTTGGACTGATGCCTTTTGAAGATGAAGAGTGTGAACAACAGCTAGGAATGCATGCAGCTCTGGAACCTGGGTGCGGGTGGAGGGAGTAAGGGAAAGATGCTCCAGTAGAGAGATTTCAGAGAGGAGCAGCCCTGGCTGATACACTGGAGCCTAAAGTCCAGAGTGGACCTATAATCTCCAGAATTACACGATAAGAAATTTGTGTTTTAATCCATAAAATTCTAGAAAATGAATCTGCTAAGTTTTAGGTTATGTGCATATATTATGAATCACAGCTTAATTGTTCTTCAATAGATCTACACAAATCAATACTCATTTTAGTTCCTGAAAACACCTCATTTTCCTATATCCACATAAGCATTTGGTATATTTTGAACCTCTTTTACCAATTTGATACATATAAGATAGCATTTATTTTTATTTTTGCAACTTAAATAGCCTAAACGCTGAAAACCTCTTGGACAAGGTGACTTTTATTCTGTGGTGGTTCTCAGACATGGCCTGGGTGCAGAGGGAATCAGTAACCCTTGGAGGAATGGGCTGGCTGGAAATAAAAATTCTGAAAATTAGTATTAAATAAACACAAAAGATGAGAAATACCTTTGTCAAAGCAGGGACCTGATGGGTCTGATCCTAACAAAGGGAAATGCTGAGAATACTTGATTTATAGTAAAACACACCAGAGGGACTCAGTGTGGAACTTTTTCAGGAAAACAAGATGCAAACGGGGAAACAAGTTGTTTGGGGCTGAACAGGTTATGCCATCTCCAGGCGGCTGTGATTGAACTTAGGGCTGTGAGCTAAGGCAGGGTGCCAGCATGATCTGGGCTTTCTCAAGCCAGGAAATTTCACCCAGGGGTTCCCAGAAAAGCAACTTCCCTGCCTTTTGATGGTGCAAATAAACTCATAATTCATACAAGTCTTCCAACAGTGCTGAATGAGAAAACAATCAGAGTACTGGGCTGATAGGAGTAACAGAGAGTGGGGGGCTCCATTATGGTAACCCATGAAATTTAGAGTAAACACATATTCAGCTTAAAAGATGAGGTGCTGGGGCTAGGGAGATAGCTCAGTTGGTATAGTGCTTGCCTTGGAAGCACAAGGCCCTGAGTTCAATCCCCAGCACCTGAAAAAAACAAACACAAAACAAAACAAAAACATGAGGTGCTTTCTACATTGGGTGGGAGGTAAAATAAACCTGCTTCACAGCTCAGACTCTGTACAGGTCCTACATGGTTCCAGAAAATAGACTGGACTTTGGGACAGGATCCAGGAGAAGGAGATCATCAGGCTTGATGAGAACTGAATTCCTGAGAAAGGCTAGGTGTGGCGAAGTCCAGGTTACCATCTCCCTACCAATGTGGAGGTGATGAGGAAGAGGAGCAGAGGAGACAAGTCTGGCTGTGACAATATAGGAGACTGTTGCCAGCAGCAGGGGAAATTCAATACTTGCTTGGAGTGTATGGAAGGAGGAGATGTTCTCCAGCCCACACCTACGTTCCAGCCTGCCTCTCACCTGGGTTTCTATATCATGTAAACTGTACTGAGGCATAGCTTTGACTTTTTCTATTAGCTAAGCATGGTTGTGAGCCATGCCCTCTCTCATACTACTCTATCCATACTATTGGGAAGCTTGAGTATAGGGGTATTCCTTAAAAAGAAGAATTTCCTCTTTTAAATCTGTATCATCTAATTTTGGTATCAAGTGCAATGTATGAAGGTTCAAGTTAACGATAGAATTGCCACTGTATAAAAGATATCACTTAGATGATGGGCTTTAGCAATGTGCAGTGCTGTGAAAACTGCATGGTCACCTGGACTATGCTTGATGTCATCAATGGGTCACAATACACTGCTGAGGCCTTGGTGACAGCTGGTCTCATAACAACCCTGATGTGCTGAGCACTGCTCAGGACAGTAATCTGGTGAACAGACAGCTTCTTCTCATAAAATATGTTGTTTCTGAAAGTACAGATTTCATTCAACTAACTTTCTTTTTGAGTTTAGCTTCAGAGACAAACTTATGCGATCTGAGTAATCCTCCAAAGGACAAAAAGTAAAAGATGAAACATCTGGAAAATTCATTCATCTGTCACACAAAAGGAGTCAAGGGGTATGTGTTAGCACCTTCTCTGTGTCTAAGGTAACCAGGAACTGCCTTCTACAAAGGGAGAAGAGAGGATTTCTAGTCAGTGACAAGGGAGGGGACAGGAGAGGGAGAAAGAGAGCAAAAGATGTGACTGAAAGAAAATGGGAGGGAGAAGGGGGAGATTTTCTGTATCATTCCTGAAGACTTCCTGAGGGCTCACTTGTCTGAGCGAAGAGAAGAGTGCCATGATTCAGGTCTTTTCTCTTGCTTTGGGTCCAGGACACCTACACAAAGTCACTTCCTGCACAGACACAGTGGTTGAACAACGCTAATTTTAGTTTTAAAAATACATTTCCTTTCATTAGACTTCTTCCTAATGTAATGAGAAATAAATGCTATAAATTTTTGGATAGCAGTTTTTCACTTAATGCAGAAAGTGGCTCCTGGGACTGAGGAAAATAGTGGAAGAAAATTACTTTAAACCTGCCTGTACAGGGATGAATATAAAGTTGTGTAGAATATATATACACAGGAGTAAAACTATTTTATTTCAGACTCTGAAGATGGAAATGTGGGGCGCCACCCTGAAATGTACAGAAAAAGAAAAAAGACACACAAACATGGTTTCAGTTGAGTAAACTCATGCACCCAGTATAAAAAATAGTTCACTCCAGAATGTGTGAGTTTTGAAGACAGGAGGAATAGAAGGAGCAAAAGCACAAGGTGAGAGGGATCATGTGCAGGTACTATGGGGATTGAGATGGTGCTGGAGCCCCTGGAAAGACAGAGCAGGATGGAAGAAGAGTCAGTGGCAGCATCCCTGACAAGGGCTTAAGGGACCTGAGGACAGAACATTATTCCCAAGAAACTTTACAGTGTAATTTGATCCATCAATTCCCACCCTGTTACCTCTTCTAACAGCATTCCATGATGGTCACGTTTCTCCTGTCTTCTAGCCTGAAGATTACACTCATCTTCTTTCTTGACATTTATTTATGTTTGAGTTGGCTGTATCACAAAGTTAAATTGTCAACATATTTCTATCACAGGATATAATTACTATTTTTTGCATCATTTGACTTTTTAAAAATCTGTGTTCTTTGATTTAATTATATCTTCATTCCTGTTCTTCCCCTTACATTATCTATTCTTGTGTACCAAATATTAAATTTTATGATTCCTTCTATTTCAGATTTTAATTAGGTTATTTAATCTTTTATGCACTTCTTTAGTTTCTCTATTTTCCAGAGCTCTAAATTTTCCAAATTCTTTTATTTGCCTTGACCTGTCATTCTTAGGATTCTAGTTTATAAAATTTGGTTGCCTACATTTTATAACATGAAACATTCTTCTGTAATTGCCATTCATTCCTCAAAAATCAAAAACAAAACAAAAACCAGGAATGGAACCACATATGACCCAGCTATCCCACTCCTTGGTATTTATCCAAAGGAATTAAAATCAGCATACTATAGCAATACAGACACTTCAATGTTTCAACAAACACAATAACTAAATTACAGAATCCATCATTCAATGATGAATTGATTAAGGAAACGTGGTATATAAACACATTTGGCATATTACTCAGCAATAAAGTATAGAATTATTACCTTTGCCAGTAAATGGATGAAAACAGAGAACATCATTCTAAGTGAAATAAGCCAGTCTCAGAAAATTGAGGATTGAATGTTATCCCACCGATGTGGAAGCTAGAGCAAAATAAGGGAAAAAATGGCAGTGGGGCATACTGGAAATCATAAATATATAGAGAACATAAGTGGAATAGAAGGAGGAGATAGGGAGGAAGGAATGAATGGTAAGATGAGGAATTATAGAATGAATTTAACAAAATCATGTTACATGCATATGCAAAAGGATTTTCCCCTTTATGTAGAAAGTACTAATTAAAAATAAAATTAGCGGGTTCTCCAGGAGGTCCTGGGGATCTGGCTGTGGGCAGTGGGCTGCACTTTGCCTGCTGGGCTGGGTGCCTTGTCCTGCCACCCCGGAGATCCCTGGAGGGTGCCACCACTGAGCCACAGTCTCCGTCCAGTATGGGGTGGCCAGCCAGGAACCACCCCATGAGGTCTCTTCTCTTTAGGGATGACGAAGTTGGGAAAAGGTTCCTTGAACCCTCCAGAATGAATAACCTTCTGAATGACATGGAAAATACACTCTCTGGGAGCCAGAGTTCCCAGGCTTCTCTGCGTGATGTCCACTCCATCAGCCCCACGCAACCCATGGCCAGGATTGAGTCCTATGAAGGGAGGGAAAAGAAAGGCATATCCAATGTCAGGAGGAATTTATGTTTGTTTCTCACCTTTGACCTCTTATTTGTAATATTACTGTAGATGATAGATATGTGAAGGAGGCATTGAGAACACAGTAGAAAAGGAGGTGGTACAGTATGACTCATATTACTTTGGTATGTTCCTTTTGGCAGATTTTCGACTTAAAGTGTTGATACGCATACGCTTTATGCAGACTGTGCCATTGGTTGGCAATAGTGTTGACAACAGCAGTGACTAGTGCCTTTTTATTAGTGAAAGTGATCCTTTCAAAGCTCTTCTCCCAAGGGGCATTTGGCTATGTGCTGCCCACAATTTCATACATCCTCGCCTGGATCAAGACAAGGTTCCTGGATTTCAAAGTGTTACCTCAAGAAGCAGAAGAAAACAGACTCCTTATAGTTCAGAATGCGTCAGAGAGGGCAGCCCTCATACCTGCTGGTCTTTCTGATGGTCTTTTTTATTCTCCTCCTGAATCTGAAGCAAGATCTAAAGAAGCTGAGGAAAAACAGGACAGTGAAAACCCACTTTTAGAACTTGGAGTTCTGCTTTATGAATGTGAACAACCTTCATTGAAGCCATCTGAGGGAAAAAGATGGATTTGGGTCTCCTTATTGATATCTGAAATGGCGACATCCACTGCTGACTTTGTCGAACAGCTAGTAAATATTTATTTATGGTGATACCTCACGGACATTTTCCCACATCCCACATCCACACACATTCAGTCTCCTGTCTGTGGCCAGCCAGGTCTTGACATGATTCTTACTCTGTTCAGTGAGACTGTCTGACCTGTCAATGAATAATTGAACGTAAGTTGTGTGCCTTATCCTAATCAAAAGACTTCTTAATATTTTTGAAATAACACTTTTGTAGTAAGTGAAATATATTTTATTTCAATTCACAGGATGGAATTTTGTTTGTTTCATATCTCAGATTTCTTTTGTGTTTCTTTCTTAACACCCTACATTTCCTTTGTGTTTTTTAACTCATGCACATGTACTCTTTGTACAATTTTTAAAAGAAATAAAATTCAGCATATCATAATGAAAAAACATAATATATTAGGATAGTGTTACCTCATATTAGGTAGAGGGGAGTGGAGAGAGGGGAAGAGTTATGGGAGTAGGGATGATAGTAGAGTGAGACAGACATTATTATCTCATGTACATACATGACTGCATGACCCATGTGATCCTATAATATGTATAATATGAAAAATGAGAGATTACACTCCATTTAGCATGATCTATTAAATGTATAAATGAATTCTACAGACATGTACAACTACTTAGAACAAATGGAAAATTAATTAGTGAAAGAACCCAAGGAGGAACACTCAGAAAGAGAACTTAGTTTCCACCACTTGGCACCTAATATATGAAAGACAGAGAAGTCCCAGAACAAAGCAAGATAATTACACAAAAAGGATACATGCGAAAACAAAGAGGGAGAAGGATTTCATTTCAGGAATGCAAGTTTTTTTCAGCATATGTAAATCAATAAATGTAGTTCACACTTAAACAGAATTAAGGATAAAACTCATCTGATCATCTCAATAGTTGCAGGAGAAACCTTTGATAAAACTCAACACCGATTCATGTTAAAAACTCTGGAGAATCTATGGATCAGAGGAACTTACCTCAACTCATGAAGGT
The DNA here is from genome assembly GCF_902686455.1 of Sciurus vulgaris. Lineage (NCBI taxonomy): Eukaryota > Metazoa > Chordata > Mammalia > Rodentia > Sciuridae > Sciurus > Sciurus vulgaris. Next base: position 342,093 of record NW_027632880.1, on the reverse strand, counting down.
CATTTATGACAAACCTAAAGTACACATCATACTAAATGCAGAAAAACCACAAGCATTTTCTCTAAAATCAAGAACAAGCTAAGGTTGTCCCCTCTCATCACTCTTATTCAATATAGTTCTTGAAACAATGGCCAGAGTGCACAGGTAAGAAAAGGAATTCAAAGTATATAACTAGGAAAAAAATCTCAAACCATTTTCCAAGGATCAAAGATATGATCTGGTATTTACAAGGCTCAAAAAATTCCACCAAAAGACTTCAGGAGCTTATAAATGAGTTCAGCAAAGTACCAGGATACAAGATCAACTCTCATAAGTTCTACTCAGTCATAAAAAAAAAGGAATGAAATTATAACATTTGCCAGCAAATTAATGGAAATGGAATATCATGATAAATTAAATGAGCCAAATCAGAAATTCAAAGGGAAAATGTTGTCTCTTATATGCAGAAGCTAGAGTAAAATAAAAGAAAGGGAGAGGAAAAGGTAGGATTATATAAAGATAAAGGCAAATGCAGTAAACCAGAAGAAGGCAATCAAAAGACTGAGTGGAGCAATAGTACAGGGGAGGCAATATAGAGTGAATTCTTTAAAAATCATGTGCATATATAATACACAACAGGAAACTTCACACTTATGCACAGGCAGAAAGAACCAATTAAATATAAGTAAATAGTGAGCAAAAGGAAGTCTAGTCAAGGAAACAGAATTGGAGAGGGGAATGAAGACAGGGAAAAACAGGTATCATGAATTGAAATCAAATTCCATAATTATTAGGTTTTGTCAGGATGAGCCCAACTAAGTATAAAACTCTAATTTTGGGAAAAGGAAAAAAACTAAATTGAAACCAGCGTATGACCCAGCCATTCCAGTCCTTGGTATGCACTCAAAAGACCTAAAATCAGTATACTATGTGGATGCAGCCACATCAATGTTCATAGCAGCACAATTCACATAGCCAAGCAGTGAAACCAACACAGGTGCCTGTAAAGAGAGAAATTAGTAAAGTAAATATGGTTTATATACACAATGGAATATTACTGAGCTATAAGAAATAATGACATTAGGGCATTTCCTAGTAGGAACTGGAGGATCATCATGCTAAGTGAAATAAGCCAGACCCAGAAAGAAAAAGATCAACTGTTTTCTCTGATATATGGAAGCTAGTCCAAAATAACTGGAAAGAAAAGACAAGGTGGGGGGGATTTCAACAAAATTGGAGAGGTCCTAGAAGTAGGATGAGATTTAGGGAAGGGGAAGAGAGACAGATTAAGAGAAGAACAGTGCAGTGAGTCTGAACTAAATTTCCTATGCACATATAGAAATACACACCACTTGAATATCCCCAAGACACTAGTATTAAAACAAATATAAATAAATAACAAAATCAGTAGAGGGAAGAAAATAGGATGAGGGAGGATGGGAGAGAAAGGGGAAGTACTAGGGACTGAATTACACCAAATTATATTACATGGTTTACAATTTGATATGTAAGTTATGTATAATTAGCATGTTATATATAACTAACATATGTTATGTATAACCAAATGTTAACTAAAAAGAACTACTACAAAATTATTTTCTGAAACCTATATTAACTGGATATAAAGCTTCCCAGTGTGACTAAGAATAGAAATATTATTCTTGAGTGGTAGGGTAAAGGACACTGCTATGTGTAATTCATTATTCCAATATCTTTAATGTGTGCTTGTTTATCCCTTTATATGGCTTGGGTTTTATTATATCCTTCTAAAAAACACTGCGATATAGTTTAAGAATCTTCATTTGAAAGAAGTAAAAATTGGAACTCACAAATTTTATATGACTAGAAAACTCCTGAGCACAGATATTGACTATTCTGTGTAGTGACTCAATCTGTGCTAATTGCTCGGGTACCAGCTGGTCTCCGTATCCATTTTCATTTGCCTTGTTTGATTAGCAGGTGTAGTAGTCAGGGTTCTCTAGAGGAAAAGAAGCAAAAGGAATCATGATTATAAAAAGGGATTTATTACATTGGCTTACACAACTAGAAGCTGGATAGTCCACAATGGCATCTGCAGGCTGGAGAGCTGTAGAAACCAACAGTTCAGTAGTCTAATTATGCTGAAGTCACAGAACAAGACGGATCAAAATTGGTACCCCACGGGGATCCAAGATGGAGGACTAGAGGGAGGCTGCGTTCCTTGTCACTCTGTAACTCCAGTTTCAAGCAGAGGATATCTGTTTCATGGTGAGGCAGTTTTTGCTGCTTATCGATCCCCTGCTGTTTACGCCATGTGTCTACTGTGATGACCTGCACTCTGCCAGCATATGACACCCTTTTTGAGTACAGATTGCCCACTGCCAGGTGCCTATCATCCACCATTTACCTGCCTCTTGCCTGTCCATTGCCTGCCTTACATCTATCCATCACCCAATGCATGAGGTTCACCTCCCGATCGTCCTACAACAGTCAGCAAACTGATCACCGACCACCAGTGGAATGCCAGCTGACTGCTGTTGCCTGGAAGTTCACTGTTACAGTACCTGAAGGTTTGATTACACGTGGCTGCCACCATTTTGAGATGACAGCCAGGCCCCATATGACCCCTGGCTGGACTGACTGAGCCCCATCTCCAGGATCCCTCAGCCCAACCAATCACTCCCTGACCCTGGGGCCCTCACATCAACTGACTGCTCTCTGCCGCCAGGACTCCCAGACCAACTGACTGTGCCCTATCACTGGGACCCCAGACTGACTGATTGGGCCGGGCCCCCAGGATCCCGCAACCACACCAAACACGCCTGATTCCAGTACCCCTGCCTGACCAACCGCACCCCGCCTCCAGGACCTCCAGCCAACCATGTCCATACCCCGAGCTGCATCTCCCCATTGCCAACACATTTGGAAACCAGACCAACCATCTTGGATAATCCTGGAAGCCATAGATCCAATCTATAGGTGAGGCAAATTCCATCCTGAGATGCCTGCTGGAGACCTGAAGCTCATTGTCAGGTACCTCTCATGCATCAGGCTACTGAAGACTGGGAGGTTAGAATACTATATGACTGTTAGAGTGTAGATTTTCTTTTTTCTCCTTATTGAACAATTTAAAATTTTTATTTCTTTACTTTTCTTGCTCTCTTTTCCTGTTGTTTACCTGTTCCCTCAGAGTCTCTTTCTCACTTTTTGCATGCAAACATATGATTTCTTTTGATTACACTCTCACACTTTCTATTATCTACAACTTCTGTATATTCTTTTCTTATCCCATTAACAGCTACATCCTACATCCCTCTGCATCCTCTTTGTCCTTTATTAGAAACTGAAGATCCTATTGCAAATCTGTTTGTTATACTGAAGATAATATTTGAACTCATTCTATTTATTATGACAATGTTGTTAATGTCCTCATAGGGGCTATTTGGTCTAGGATTGCATAGTGTCTGAATTGGGTACTGCTAATATTGATCTCCCCTTAAAGAAAAGGTTTTGGAAACCTATAGGGCCACTACAAGCCTATAGGGGAAAATCTGCAATATCCCAGATCTGCACTGCCAGAGGGGAAGATAGATGAAGAACATGAAAAAACAAGGGAAGAAAAATGATCCAAACAAATCTAGATTCTATATTAATAGAATCCAATGACAATAAGTTAGAAGAAATGCCAGAAAAGGACTTCAGATTAAACATGATTAAGATGATTTGCGAAGCAAAGGATGAGATAAGAGAAAATGCAGGCAAAGATTGATAATACAAATAAGCAGTTGAAAGAGCAACTGCAGGAAACAAAAGATCATTTCGACAAAGAGATAGAGAGTCTCAAAAAATATACCAAATGGAAATCCTTGAAATGAAGGAAACAATAAACCAAATAAAAAACTCAATGGAAACCATCATCAAGAGCCTAAACAACTTGGAAGACAGAACCTCAGACAATGAAGACAAAATATTTAATCTTGAAAATAAAGTTGCCCAAACAGAGAAGATGTTAAGAAATCATGAAAAGAATCTCCAAGAACTATGGGACATCATGAAAAGACCAAATTTAAGAATTATTGGGATTGAGGAAGGCACAGAGATACAAACCAAATGAATGAACAATCTATTCAATAAAATAATATCAGAAAATTTCCAAACCTGAAGAATGAAATGGAAAATCAATTATGAGAGGCTTACAGAACACCAAATGCACAAAATCACAACAGATCCACACTAAGGCACGTTATAATAAAAAAGCCTAATGTTCAAAATAAAGATAGGATTTTGAAGGCCATGAGAGAAAACCATCAAACTACATATAGGGGGGAACAAATACAGGTACCACAAGACTTCTCAACACAGACTGTGAAGGCTGAAAGGGCCTGGAACAACATATTTCAAGCTCTAAGAAACACGGTTTCCAACCAAGAATCCTATATGCAGCAAAGCTAACCTTCAGATTTGAAGATGAAATAAAACCCTTCCATGATAATCAAAAGTTAAAAGAATGTACAAATAGAAAGCCTGCTCTCCAGAATGTTCTCAACAAAATATTCCATGAAGAGGAAATGAAAAACAACAATGGAGGTCAGCAATGGGAGGAACTACCTTAGAGAAAAACCACTCAAAGGAGAAACCAAGCCAACTTAAAAACCAAAAATTAGCCCAAATGACTGGGAATACAAATATATCTCAATAAGAACCATGAATGTTAATGGCCCAAACTCATCATTCAAAAGACACAGACTAGCAGAATGGATTAAAAAGAAAGATCCAACAATATGCTGCCTGCAAGAGACTCATCAAATAGAAAAAGACATCCACAGACTAAAGGTGAAAGGATGGGAAGAAACTTACCATGCACGTGGACTCAGTAAAAAAGGAGAGGTTTCCATCCTTATATCAGATAAAGTGGACTTCAAGCCAGAGATAGTCAGATGGGATAAATAAGGACATTTCATACTGCTTAAGGGAAGCATAAATCAGGAAGAGATAATGATAGTAAATATTTATGCCCCAAACAATGGTGCATCCCTGTACATCAAACAAATCCTTCTCAAATTCAGGAATCAAATAGACCACAACAAAATAATTCTGGGTGACTTTAACACACTGATGTCACCATTGAATAGATCTTCCAAACAAACACCAAATAAAGAAACCATAGAACTCAATAACACAATCAATAACCTAGATTTAATAGGCATATATAAAATATTCCATCCATCAATGAGTGAATTCACTTTCTTCTCAGCGATACATGGAACCTTCTCAAAAATAGACCGTATGTTATGACAAAAAGCAGCCCTGAGGAAATGCAAAAAAATAAAGATACTGCTTTGTGTTCTATCAGATCATAATGGAATGAGAGTAGAAATCAATTGCCCCGGCCCACAGGACATCAACGTGTACCTGGAGGGGGGTGCTGGGATTGAAAGAGACAAGAGACACGAGAAATGGAGACAAGACAAAAGCCTGATCAAGTCTCGTTTATTAGAGGAATAAACACAGTTAATATAAAGTACAGAAACCAATCAGAGCAAAGCGCGCAAAGGCAAGACTAGTCTCGCGCCAGAACTCCAATAAGGAAGTGTAATTGTCCAATCATGAAGCACCACGCAATCTAGTGTGATGCACCTGGTATAGTCTGACAGGTGTGTAAACAGGTAATGGCACGCCCCATCAGCCTCACGTGACCTGCCGGCTCTGGACAATCAATGACAAAATAAAAAACAGAAATTACTCCAACACCTGGAGATGAAATAATATGCTATTGAATGAAACATGGATAACAGAAAACATCATGGAGGAGATAAAAAAATAATTAGAGGTTGATTAGAATGATGATATAATGTATCAAAATCTCTGGGACACTATGAAAGCGGTACTGAGAGGAAAATTCATTGCATGGAGCGCATTCCAGAAAAGAATGAAAAGTCAACAACTAAATGACCTATCATTACAGCTCAAAGCCCTAGAAAAAGAAGAACAGAATAACAGCAAAAGTAGTAGAAGACAGGAAATAATTAAAATCAGAGCTGAAATCAAAGAAATTGAAACAAAATTGACAAAACTAAAAAGTGGTTCTTTGAAAAAGTAAACAAAATAGACAAATACTTAGCCACACTAACAAAGAGAAGGAGAGAGAAAATTCAAATTATTGAAATTCGTGATGAAAAAGGAAATATCACGACAGACACCACTGAGATACCTAACATAATGAGAAGCTACTTTGAAAATCTGTATTACAACAAAATAGAAACTACTGAAATCATTGACAAATTTCTAGAGACATACGCTCCTCCCAAACTGATCCAGGAGGACATACACAATTTGAACAGATCAATATCAAGAAATGAAATAGAAGAAGCCATTAAAGACCTACCATCCAAGAAAAGCTGAGGATCAGATGGATTCTCAGCCGAGTTCTACAAGACCTTCAAAGAATAACTCATTCCAGTACTTCTCAAAGTATTCCAGGAAACAGAAAAGAAAGGTACCCTACCAAACTCATTCTATGAAGCTAACATCACCCTCATACCCAAACTAGTCAAAGACACATCAAGGAATGAAAATTTAAGACCAATATCCTGGATGAATATAGGTGCAAAGATCCTCAACAAAATACTGGCAAACTGTATCCAAAAACATAATAAGAAAATTGTGCACCATGATCAAGTGGGGTTCATCCTGGGAATACAAGGATGGTTTAACATGTGTAAATCAATAAAAATAATCCATCATGTCAATAGACTTTTGGATAAGAATCGTATGGTTATTTCAAGTGACACAGAAAAAGTGTTTGTCAAAATACAACACCCTTTCATGCTCAAAACACTAGAAAAAAATAGGGATAGTAGGAACATACCTGAACATTGTTAGGGCTATTTATGCTAAGCCCATGGCCAACATCATTCTTAATGTAGAAAACCTGAAAGCATTCCTTTTAAAAAATGGAAATAAGACAGGGATGTCCTCTTTCACCACTTCCATTCAGCACTGTCCTCGAAACTCTAGCCAGGGCAATTAGGCAGACTAAATAAATTAAAGGGATACCAATAGGAAAAGAGACATGAGTTGTCACTATTTGTGGATGACATGATTCCATATTTAGAGGATCAAAAAAACTCCTCCAGAAAATTTCTAGACCTCATCAATGAATTCAACAAAACATCAGGCTATGAAATCAACATGCGTAAATCTAAAGCATTTTTACACACAAGCGATGAAACATCTGAAAGGGAAATGAGGAAAACAACTTCATTTGCAATAGCCTCAAAAAAAAAAAAAAAAAAAAAAACTTGGGAATCAATCTAACCAAAGATGTAAAAGAGCTGTATAATGAAAACTACAAAACATTGAAGAAAGAAATTGAGGAAGACCTTAGAAGATGGAAAGGTCTCCCATGTTCTCAGATAGGTAGAATTAATATTGTCAAAATGGCCATACTAACAAAAGTGTTATACAGATTCAATGCAATTCCAATTAAAATCCCAATGATGTACCTTACAGAAATAGAGTAAGCAATCATGAAATTCATCTGGAAGAATAAGAAACCCAGGATAGCTAAAGCAATCCTTAGCAGGAAGAGTGAAGTAGGGGTATCATAATACCAGATCTTCAACTATACTACAAAGCAATAGTAACAAAAATGGCATGGTATTGGCACCAAAATAGACAGGTAGATCAATGGTACAGAATAGCAGACATGGACACAAACCCAATAAATACAATTTTCTCATACTAGACAAAGGTGCCAACAATATGCAATGGAGAAAACATAGCATCTTCAAAAAATGGTGCTTGGAGAACTGGAAATCTATATGTAGCAGAATGCAACTAAACCCCCATCTCTCACCCTGCACAAAACTCAACTCAAAATGGATCAACGACCTCGGAATCAGACAAGAGACCCTTCATCTTATATGAAGTAAGTCCAAATCTTCAACATGTTGGCTTAGGATCAGATCTCCTTAACAGGATTCCCATAGCATAAGAAATAAAAGCAAGAATCAATAACTGGGATACATTCAAATTAAAAAACTTACTCTCAGCAATGAAAACTATCAACAATGTGAAGAGACAACCTACAGAGTGGGAGAAAATCTTTGCCACTCATACTTCAGATAAAGCACAAATTTCCAGAATATATTCTTGGGACTAACAACACATTAACTCAGGATGACTCCTTACTCCCTGGTGAGTGAGCAAGATCAAAGTCTCAAAGGTGGTTTCAAAAGTTAATGATGAAAAATCGGACCACCATCAGGGATTGGTTAACAACAATTCTGTGAACGTGATCAGCTCCTGCTTGCCATAGAGTCCTATGGGACTCTAGCCTGTGTGAACCCCCCGGGACTTGCTGACCTTTAAGCTGATTGGTTCCCACCTAGCCTCCACCTTATATAAAAGCTGTGTGACTTCCTCAATAAACAAGTTCCTGCTGTGACTGGTCTCCCTGATGCATCTGATTGTCCTCCACCCAGAGGGCTGGGTATGGGTGGTCAGCCAGCCCTACCTTTCCCAGTCTGGCCTTGTTGGGAAGTGTCCCCTTCCCTTGTTGCTGGACGAGAAGAGCAAGGGGGCTAAAGACCCCGACAATATATAAAGAACTCAAAAAACTCTACACCAAGAATACAAATAATCCAATCAACTAATGGGCTAAGGAAATGAATAGACACTTCACAGAAGAAGATCTACAAGCAATCAACAGATATATGAAAAAATGTTCAATATCTCTAGTAATAAGAGAAATGCAAATCAAAACTACACTAAGATTCCATCTCACCCCAATTAGAATGGCAATTATCAAGAATACAAACAACAATAGGTGTTGGCAAGGATGTGGGGAAAAAGGTACACTCATACATCACTGGTGGGGTTGCAAATTAGTGCAGCTACTCTGGAAAGCAGTGTGGAGATTTCTCAGAAAACTTGGAATGTAACCACCATTTGGCCGAGCTATCCCACTCCTTGGCCTGTACCCAAAGGACTTAAAATCAGCATACTACAGAGATACAGCCACATCAATGTTCATAGCTGCTCAACTCACAATAGCCAGATTGTGGAACCAACCTAGATATCCTTCAATTGATGAATGGATAAAGAAACTGTGATATATATATATCACACACACGCACAATGGAATATTACTCAGCTGTAAAGAATAATAAAATTATGGGCAAATGGATGAAATTGGAGCATATCATGCTAAGTTAGATAAGCCAATCTCAAAAATTCAAAGGACAAATGATCTCACTGATAAGTGGATGATGACACATAATGGGGGATAGGAGGGGGACAAAAATGGAGGAAGAAGGGCTGTATAGAGGGGAAAGAGGGGTGGGAGGGGTGGGGGGAGGAAAAAATAACAGAATAAATAAAAAACCATTACCTTATATAAATGTATCATTACACAAATGGTATGCCTTTACTTCTTGTACAAACAGAAACAACATGTATCCCATTTGTTTACAATAAAAATAAATTTAAAACAAAATGGTACCCCAGTCTGAGACAAAAGCCTTCGGTAAACTTCCTGGGGAATCACTGTTAGAGTCTACTTTGGGAAGAGTTAAGGAGGAAATGTCCAAAACCCTGAGGGGATTGCTTCAGTAATTAAGAACCTAGTCAAGAAGAATGGAGCAAGCATCCAATGTTGCTTCCTATTCTCCAACTTTTATTCTATTCGAACCTCCAATGTATTGGATGGTGCTCCCCACACTGAGAGAGGGTCTCCACTTCAGTTCACTATACCACATGCCAATGATTTCTAGATACACCCTCACTGACCCAAGAAGCCTCTTAATCTCCCCCATATCTTAATCCAATCAATTTGACAATTCAAATTAACCATTACAAAGGTTGTAAATAGATTCTGAAAAGACTCTGACAGGTTTTTCATCTTCTTTCCATCTAGGTACCACTAGAATACATTATTTGGTATGAAAACATACAGAAAATTCAACATTTTTTATAGAAAATATTTCATGAGCCTAGGTCAGAAGCTAAAAAACAATAGCCCAAGGGTGGGTATTTACTATGTGACCTAATATATCCTAATCCCTGGGAGTTATTTTAATTTGTATTTTCAGTTCTAATAAAAAAGAATACTGTTTCTAACTCTTAAGTCACTGAACTTTATGAAAAATAAAAATAGCAATGTGTGTCATTTTTTCTTTACATATCACATAAGACTCCACATTTCTATTTTTTTAAACAAAACAGATTTTACTCCTGGGTGTACAATTTATGTGATTTCATATTTATCTGTGTAGAACCAGTTTTAACGTATTCAATATCTTATCAATCCTCACTTCTAGGAATCACTTTCATTAAAAGAGAAGAGTACTATTAGAAAATTCATGCACCTTTAGTTCCCCAATTGTCTTTAGAAGTAGCCTTATTAAAGTAAAAGTAATTTGTTCAAGGAAAATTAGTCTTTGTGATATGCACATGGTGACTTTGTGTAGGTGGCCTGTGAGACAAGTCCTGGATCATCTGAATCTTCTCATTACTCTCAACCAGGGCCCCAGGAAGACCTCAGGGACTGTACAGAAAAACACCACTTTCTCCCTCCTTCCCTCCTTCAGTTACTTCTTTTCCTCCTTTTTGCCCTCTCACTTCTTCTCTGATACTAATTGGAAATCCACACATCACCAGTTTAGAAAATAGTTCCTGGTTATCTTGGAACCAGGAAAGATGCTAACACATACCCCTCGACTTCTTAGCGGGCAGGGGATGAATGTGTTTTCCTAATGTCTCTTCTCTTACTTTTCCTTCTGGTGCAAATTTTGAAGAGTTAGTCAGATCCAGTAAATTTCACTTTCAAGCTCAATGTGAGTTGATGATAGCTAAGAATTAAATCTTTACCTTCAAAAAAATGAAGAAAGGCTCTGTATCCACTACATTGCTGCCCTGAGCAGTGGTCAGTCCAACATCAAGGTTGTTATGAGGTCAGCCTATTGCTAAGGCCTCAGCAGTGTATTGTGACCTATTGATGACATCAGCAGAGTCCAGGAACCCAGTCAGTATTCACAGTACTACAGATAGATAGACTATCACCTAACAAGACACCATTTATACAGTGGAATTTCTATCATTAACTTAAATTTCAAACCTTACACTTGATAACAAAATTAGAGAGATGATATGGATTACACAAAAGAAATTCTCCTGTGTCTAGGGATACTGCATTAGTCAGTCTCCCCAGTGGTGAGGATATGACAGTACCACAGAGTTTCATGCTCAGTACCATGCTTCTCTCATCAAAAATTAAAGGCTATATCTCATCAGTATTGTTATATTATGTAGAAACCTAGGTGAGAAGCATGCTGGAAGGAAGGTGTGGACTTGAGAACATCTCTATTCATACACTCCTACTTGCTACTGAATTTCCCCTACTGCTAATGACATTCTCCTGTATCTTCACAGCCAGACCTGTCTCTTCCACCACTCTTCCTTGTCACTTCCACATTAGTAGAAAGAAGATAACTCTGGGCTTCACCACACCTAGCCTTTCTCTGGAATTCTTTCTCATTAAGCCCAAAGGTCTGACTCTCCTTAATTCTGTCCCAGGATCCAGTTTGTCTTCTGGAAACATGTGTTGTACAGAGATGAATTGCGTAGGCTCTTATTTTATCTCCCACCCAGCCTAAAATAATCCTTATCTTTTAAGTTGGACACATGTTAACTCTAAATCTTACTAATTACCATGACCCAGCCCCCTTCTATCTCCTTTACCCCTAGGCCCATTACTGTGGGTGTCCTCTTATTCACCATGCCCAGTTTACAGGTAACTGTATGAACAAATTTTCAGCTTTGTAAGCTATTGACAGATTCACATTGAAGTTGAGTGCAAGAAAAGAGGGCAAAGGAGTGTGAGTAAGTCTATGTTGCCGAGATGTTCTGGAGCCTATGAACTGCCATTAACCAAATGAAATTCCCTTCAAGCCAAGATGAACACAGTAGTCAGCAGTCAGTCTCTTCACGTAGAAATTAACTGAGACTGGGGGAGAAAAGAAGAGCGAATGTCCATCAATAGGCACTGGATGAATAAACTATTGCTCACTCACATGATGGAGAATTATGCAGCTATAATACAGAATACCGAAAGCACGTTCAACAGGTCCAGAATTATTCATTTTCCTAACCTTGAATATCATAATACTCTAACTGTATTCCCCTTAAATTTCAGTTCCTTAGAAAATCCTTCTGTGTTTATTATTTGGACATAGAGCCTGGTGATAATAGACAGGCTATGATTTTCTGTCTTTCCCCTGAACTAGAATTCAAATGAAGGATATTCTAAACACAGCTGTTGCTGTGAATAATGACATTCAGTATATGGATGCTGCATCCAGATTCTTCCATCCTGCTCTGTCTTACCAGGGACTCCATCACCATATCAGTCCCTATGGTATCTACACATCATGTCTCTCACCTGAGTGTTTTTTGCCTATCTGTTCCTCCTGTCTTGAAACAAAATATCCTAAGGTAAATTATTATTGTATTTTGTGCAGCGTGTGTTTGATTGTTCAACTTAAAAGTTTTTGGGTAGGAATTTTCGTGAATATATTTCTGTCTACCTGATCTCACGTGGTACTGGGTTCCCATCCAGTGTCTTTTTCAGTGAAAAGGCTGTGCATACATAATCATGTCTATTTAACAGTCAACACAATTGTCAGTAATTCAGTGTCCATGATTCTTATTTGAAAATGCATCCAAAACAATTGGTTTGAGAATAAGATCCAACAGACTAAAAAATGATTTGAAAGTCTTGGGACTATGGTAAAGGACTGGGATGTGCCACTAATCCTTCTTAATTCAATATAAAGAATACAACTTCAGAAATTGCGATTAGAGAAGAGAATGTAAATTTTCAAAATACATACGAAACCAAGAGATAGGCACAGAAGACAGCAAATTGTGTTAACAACTTCATCTCTAATCTCACAATTAAATTTACACTTCTCTGAATAGCTTCACACTACACTCATCTCAATATTTTAAATCATTTTTCTTAATACAGGGTGGATTTTAACTATCAATATACTAGTATGTTATCAAACATTTCATGTTCCCAGAACACTGTCAGATTCATGCCAGTGTCATTGTCATCTGGCAAACTCAAATTTCATTAAATTAATATGGGATTAAATTAAATAAAGCATGATTTCATTTTTGGAGAATAACTTGTTACATTTTTCAGCATACATTTTCACACATATATCCATTTTTAAAACTTTATTGTTGTATGACTGATCTGCAGTAAAACAGCATAGTTTAGGTATGCAATTGAATGATTCTGATTCAGTTACCCAATTTACCTTCTATTTAAATATAGGTGCAGATATGATAGTCTTATGGGTGATATCTAAATGATATTGAGAATTATCACATTAATGTAGTAAAATCTTAAGTAATTTTTAAGTTTATTATTTTTGGTGGGGTGAGTACCACAAATTGAACTCAGGTGCACTCAACCACTGAGCCCCATCCCCAGGAATATTTTGTGATTTACACAGAGATAGGGTCTCACTGAGTTACTTAGTGCCAAGCTTTATGCTGAGGCTGGCTTTGAACTTATGATCTTCCAGTCTAAATTTATAATTATTAATGACTGAAATCAATTTTAATATGTATCAGTCATAATCACTAGACCATGGTACGAGAAAAAGAAAACATAAATCTGGGAAAAATATTTTGGAACTTTTGTATAGTTTATCTTATTTTTTTTGCTAAGTACCTCCATTTTAGAATTTCTTTGCTTAATCATAGAGCATCGTATTGCCAAAAGAATCCAAAGTCTGAAGGCAGTAGGATAGTCCTCATGAACACATTTATCTTGCTTTCCTCTTGAAGAAGAAATTTAAGTGATAACTAAATAGGTTCAGATTATATAAATATCAGTAAAAAAGGACCAACAAAATTTCAGAAACACATTCAATAACATTACTGATTATTACAGTTTGGGTCTAAAAAATATCCCCTGAAATGTTCATGTGTTAGGCAATGTTGTAAAGTACAGAGGTGAAAAGACTGGATTATGTATGAGAGCTGTCATCTCATACATAGCATGTGCATGAATCCATTTTTAGGATTAATCATCTGAATGGACTACAGGATGGTAACAGTAGGCAGGTGGGGCATGGCTGGAGGAAGTAGGCCATGGCTGGAGGAAGTAGGTTACAGCTGGTATAGTCTTGGACTATATCTTGTCCCTGGCTTTCCTCTCTTTCCTGATTGCCAAGAAGTAGGAAGCTTTCCTCTGACACACATTCCAACATGGTGTTATGCCCCACTTAGACCAAGAACAGTGGAGTAAAGTCATCATGCACTGTGACCTCTGCAATCATCAGCCAAAATTAAACAGTTCTCTTAAGTTGCTCTTGACAAGGATTATATACATGAATATATTGGGAGAAGAGTTCCATAGAAGTTCTCTGTATTTTTCAAATATTTGAGTCCTCTTTGTATAAAATTGACATTTTTTGAAAGCTGAGAAAATATTAAACAATATTCATTTTTAAATGAGAAAATAAAATTAAACCCAAATCTATTCTAATCAAAATTCTGAAAATCAAAGATAAAATATCTGAAAGTTAAAAATTAAAAAAAATCCCTCATGCCTCACTATTAGGTCTTTTTTTATTATTTTGATTCATTGTACACAAATGGGGTAAAATTATCATTTCTCTGGTTGTACACAAAATATAGTCACACCATTTGAATAGTCATACATGTACATAGAGTAATGATGTTTGTCTCATTCTACTATTTTTCCATCCCCCAAATCCCACTACACCCCTCGTTCTCCTATGTACAATCCATCCTTCCTCCATTCTTGCCTCCCACCACCCCCTGTTTTGTATCATCATCCACTTATCAGATAAATCATTTGGCCTTTTGTTTTTTGGGATTGGCTTATTTCACTTAGCGTGATATTCTCTAACTCCTTCCATTTACCTGAAAATGCCATAATTTTATTCTTCTTTATGGCTAAATAATATTCATTGTTTATATAAACCACAGTATCTTTATCCATTCATCTATTGAAGGGCATCTAGGTTGGAATGGAAATACCATTTGACCCAGTTAATCCACCCCTTGGTTTATACCAAAGGACTTAAAATCAGATACTACAGTGATGCAGCCACATCAATGTTCACAGCTGCTTAATCTACAATAGCCAGATTGGGGAACCAACATAGATGCCCTTCTATTAGGTCTTTAACCTGTCTCATTGCCTTCAAAAATCCTCTCACTTTAAGTATAGCAGTCTCTATTTTCAAGACAAGAGTGCTAGCTCAGAAAGGATACAAGGTTGGATTATGGCAGTGAGGGACTTAAGTCGACAGCCTCTCTGTGTTGGAGTCCAGTCACCTCATCTTTATCTCCAAACATTCTTTTTTATAAGTTAAATACTTTTTATTTAATCACTGTAATAAGAAGAGATTTGGTGTTAAATTTAGAATCATAAATAAAAATTCTTTCCCCTTCTAGAGAGATTTGTTGACTAAAATTGCATATTTACCATGTTAAGAGTTTTTATCCAGCACTGAAGATTTGCGGATTTGCAGATTTTTTGTGTATACTCTTGGTTAAGTTCCCCTACGATCCCACCATTCCTTCCTAATTGTGGATTAATATGTCTTCCTACACTTATATGTTTTTCATTGTGTTTGAAGAATCACCAGTTTAGTTGCATATTTTGAAGTTTTAGATTGTTAACTCCTCTTTCACAAGTCGTTATCTATAGGACCATCTTAAGGATGGTTGACTGATAATTCACAGTTCTACATTTTTACATGCCAGACATTACCAGGCTACTACTAGTCATGGTTTAATTTGATGTTTGTTCTTCGTTTTAGGTTTGACTGACAATACAAGTTGAAGTGACATTTCTCATAAATTCACCTCTTCTCCACTTACATTTGACATTTTTTTCCACAAAATATAGACACAGAGTTCCTCCTCTTCCCCCTACCAGCAAAATGCAAAGCTACTAATGATGAGATATTGTTGTTGGGATAAAAACAAGACCCAAGAGCTGAAGATTAGGACTGAGTCCAAACTATGCCCTTCTTTCAGGGACAGACCATCTCAGCTGCATTACTCCAGGTATTCTTATTTTCAGATTCCTACTCTACTGACCTAGTCTTTGCCACTCAACCTGCCTGCCTGCCAGCATGAGAGTTGAATGTGTGTAGAAAGAGGAGTCTGAGGATATGTTATGCAAATCAGAGAATAAAATTTAACCTCAAGAAAAAGGACATAGTCATGCAATGAATACACAAGATTTGAATGATACATGTGTAAGTTTGAAGTTCCTGAAGAAGGGAACAATGATCATGAAGTTATAGTAGAAATTTAGTGCATTCATTTATGCCAAGAAAAATTTCTGAATATCATGTGCTAAGTTCTAAGAATAGACAAGGCATATGAGTATATAGGCTATAAATTACATATCCTGGTAAAAGACAAACATGTATGAGCACTATATTGTCATTTCAGGTTGGGGTTTATATTATACCTCCTTCATTTGCATTGAACTCCATCCCATTCACTAAGAATCTATTCCTGAAGGTGTCAGAGTTCATGAAGTAGCAGAACTCTTGACTTCCATTATTTTGACAAATTTTGCTTTGAAAATTCTGCTGACATGGAACCTGGAGTCTCACATACTCCAGTTCTTGGTTTCCAGGGCTCAGTTGCAAACCAAGAAAACCAAAATCCTTGATAAAACTCCATTAGGGACAAGAACTTACAGATAAAATAGCTGCTCCCCTTCTAGCATTCATCTCCCCATCCTTCTCTAACTCCCCCTGCCCAATGTGTTCATTTGGTTCTGCCTGGAACAGGGAACTGGTATGCTTGAATACTCTGTGCTTCCACCAGGACCGTGCCCTCAAGACCCCTCATATCCACTACCTTTGGTGAAGATCCTAGGAACTGCTCGCCTTCCTCTGCATTTCCACACTTCCATTCTCTCCATCTCACATCCCACAGATTCACAGCCTCAAATCAAAACATTTGGTAAAATTTGGTTTTTGAAGACATTAATATTTATGAGCTTTTGTCACTCTCTTGTTTACTATGCTAACCAAGCACAGCAGACAGTATTTATCTTTTCCAAGATTATCAAGATCTCTCCTGAGTGCTTCAGCATGTATGTTACTACATACAGTACAGTCAAATGGTATGTAGTGAATGACTGAGCTTGGTGTGAGTACATTCATAGCATGTTTGTTAAAATTGGATCCTGGTTTAATGTATGATGGATTAGGTGTTTACAAATGAGAATATGGGAGGAGTATAACTTCAGTGAGAATGAACATAGTTCGGGTTTCTTTGTTAGTTTGACACATATCCACCTGCTATGATTATTTGTCCTGTGATGAGTGACTTGAGTGTGTGTGTGTAGTTGGTGTGCTTGTGTTTGTGCGTGTTGTTCATTTTCATGGGGTTTATCTTTTCAATGTAATTAATGAAATATTTTCTGAGACCAGAGCAATTAGTGTATGTGTGAAATTAATGAAAAAATTGCAGAGTATGAAGGTGTAAAAAACAATGTGTATAAGCAAAAAACAAGAGTTTGGGAAAGAGGTTGGTGTGTAATTAATGTGGCATTCTTTTATTCATGTAGCATAGGAAGTAATGAGAATGACAACTAGAGTCACATGCAGTGTGGATGAATTTTTCACGGATAATGATGAGTAAAAGTAGGTAAACAGACACTTTTCAACAGAAGCAATAAAAATGGTCAATAAATGTATGAAAAAAATGTTCAACATCTCCAGCAATTAGAGAAATGCAAATTGAAATACATTGAGATTTCATCTCAGTCCAGTCAGAATGGAAATAATCAAGAATATAAGTAACAATAAATGGATGACAAGAATGTGGGGACGAAGGTGCATTCATACATTGCTGTTGGGAGTGCAAGTTGGTACAACCACTCTGGAAAGCAACAGAAATTAGTCATTATCAGGAGAAGATAAGATAAAAATCAAAATAAACTAATGAAATTAATACAAAATCAAACTGAGACTTATAATCCAAAAAACCCAAACCCTCAAAAGACAAGAGAAGGAAAAATACATTTTAAAAATGCTAAAAATTAGAGAAAAAGAAACAAATAAGTTTATGCTATATATGTCCCTGAACCAAGCAGCACAGTAATAAATCACACACACACACATGTGCACGCACACACACACACACACACACACACACACACACAAACACACACACACACAACCAGAAAAGAAAAACAAATCTAAAGAATAAAGGAACTGTCTCCACTGAAATGGTCAAAATTGGGTGGTCACTGTCTATGTCCATCATTTCTTCATTTCCAATTCTTCCTGAGTTACCCACTGACAGAGCAAGGGGTGGGTTGTTACCTGCCTCTGTGTGTGTGCTGCTCCTAATACAGAAGATGCTTGATGTTAGACTCAGCTTCCCTTCTCACCAGTATGAGTTGGGATGAGTTGGGAAGTGCTGTCAGTTGGCATCTTGTCCATTCAGACCAGTCTGAACTCTCAGGGTTCTGTTTCTGCAGCATTCTATGAGGGGAGTTCCAGCAGGTGAGGCTGAGGTCTAACCAGTCCTCAGATCTCATCAGGCTTTGTTGGGTGGTGTCTGCTCCCCTTCCCCCTTCCCACATCAATTAACCTATCTATAGTTTTCTCCACTTCTGCTTTACTCATGTGCTCACAGGCACACCTTTATGCCACCAGGTGGGCACCTACTAGGATATTGTGACAGAGTTTACTCTGATTTCCTGTCTCCTGGGCCACTGTAGCAGTGAGATCACCTGAAGATGGATCCAACCTCAGCTCTTCACAGCCAGTTGAGATACAGAGTGTGCTTTTTAAGCACTAGTGTACCATACACCTCTGGATCAGCTGTTTAGGCAGCTCTTTTGATCTTGGGTTTTCCCTACCAAATCTGGGTTCTACATCTGCTCGATCAGTATCCCTATCACTGCCTTTCCGTGTCAGTGCAACACCTGAATAGTCTCCAGTGTATTCTCTTTTCCTTTGTTTAATGTAACCAAATTTCTGATTCCCTAACCAAGTATCCAATACTGAATTTTAGTGAATTCCCTCTTTTACTCTCCTCACTGAAAAGCTGTACACCTGCTGCTTTGGCCCCAAACCATAACCAACTTAGACGGCATCTGTCCTCTACCTAGTCCTCTTCCCTCTCTCTACTTGAATCCCTATGAGAACCCACTGCAGGGGTTCTCTGGCTGGAGGTGGGGAGATGCACTGTTGATTTAAGGGGGTGGCTGGTCAATGGTGGGCTCCCCAAATGTGTGCCCCCTTGCAGTGCCCCAGGGCTTTCTGTTCACAATTTGGTTTGATACTGCTTGACTGGCTTCAAGGTACTTTGTCCTAGACACATTTTGATTTTTTCTCGTTTTCTTTCAAAGTGATGTTAAGGGGTGATCTTTCTGGTTTTCTGTTCCAAATTTCTTTCTCTCTCTCTCTGTTGTCTCACTGCACCTCCCCCACCCTGGACTGGACTCAGGGTTAAGGAACTTTGCCCACATTGGCTACTCTGGTAACCAATCTTCGAGTCTCTGCAGCTCTGAGACTTTGTAATTTGGGGTCTTAGTACATTTATTTTGTCACCCACCTCTCAGATCTATTGTGTCTTTACTGTTTTCTTTCTATGTTGTGAGGGGTTCAGGAATCATTGCCTAGCTCCTTTCTGCCATCTTACAACTCTCCATATTTTTAACATCAAATAATCTGCCTGTGTACAGATGCAATTACTTTATCTTCATCCCTGAACAACCAGTTTTTATGAATTTAAATGGTTTTCAAATGTTTCCCTCAAATATATGAGATGCACTTTCATATACATTAGCAGAAAAAAGTGCTGTAAGAAACTTTGTAACATTATTTATTTACCCAATTCCCTTATGAAGAGGTCAATAAAAGTTTTTCTAGACCAACACTATGTGTATGACAGACACACAGAGACTTGGTGTGATCTGCACCCAAGGCCACAGAGACAAGACCTGGATCATCTGAATCTTCTCCACTCTCAGATAACCTGGGTCTCAGGAAGACCTCAGGAACTAGGCAGACAAGAATCTCCTTGTAACTTCTTCAGTAACTTCTCTCGTGCTCTCTCCTTCTTTCCCCATATCACACATCACAAACTAGAACTGCTCTCTTCTTTTTAGAAGGCAGTTCCTGACTACTATATGCCCAGAGAAGATGCCAACACATACCCCTTAACTTCTTGATGCCTAGCTGTTGTAGGTATTTTCTTGAAGTTTCCTCTTTTACCTTCCCTTCATGGTGCAATTCTGGAGGGTTACTCAGACCAGGTAACATTGTCTCTGAAGTTCGACTATCAAAGAGTTAGATGATGATGACTGAGAATGAAATCTATACTTCTAAAACATCAAATAACATGAGAGGTTATCCAAATCGCTGTGCTGAGCAGTGCTCAGTCTAACATCAGGTTTGTTAAGAGACCATCTATCACTAAGGCCTCAGCAGTGTATTATGACCTATTGATGACATCAGCAGAGTCCAAGAACCCAGGCAACTTTCACAGTACTGCAGAATTGCTAAAGCCTATCACCTAAGAAGGCACCATTGACACGGTGTAAAATCTGTCATTAACCTAACCTTTTCAAGCTCGATCTGGATTCCAAAATTAAAGAGACAATATGGATTACATAAAGGAAATTCTTGTATGTGTCTAGAGATACCACATTATGCAACCTGGAGAGGGGTGGTAAGGATATGGCAGTATGAGAGAGGGTCAGATTCAGAACATTGCTAGTCCCCTAGCAAAAGTAAAGACTGTATCTCACTTATTTGTTTACATTATATAGAAACCCAGGTGAGAGGCATGCTGGGATGTAGGTGTGGATTGGAGAAGACCTCATCCTTCCACACACTCCCCAGCAGTTTTTGAATTTCCCCTGCTGCTGACAGCAGTCTCCTGTATCTTCACAGCCAGACTTATCTTTTGTGTGATTCTCCTCATCACCTCCACATTGACAGGGAGATGATAACCCTGGGCTCACCACACCTAGCCTTTCTCAGCAATTCAGTTCTTGTCAAGCCCATAGGTGTCACTCTCCTGGATTTTGTGCCAGAGTCCAGTCTGTCATCTGGAAACATTTAGATCCCATATAGAGTTTAAGATCGGAGGGAGCTTTATTGACTTTCCATGCAGTGTACCTTACACTTAATCTTATAAGTTGAATATGTGTTTATTTTTAAATCTTAATAATTACCACAACCCAGCCTTCTTCCATTTCCCTTACTCCAAAATAATCCCATTACTCACACACACAGATTTATCAACAATATTGAACTTTGTAAGCTTTTTAGAATAATAAAAATAGAAAGATACTATTCTGCATGTATCAAATTGGATAAACTTAGAGGGTTAAACTATACTAAATAATGAGGGAATAATGAATTATGAGGGAATAAGGAATCTTCATGAACTAAATGAAATATTGTTCTATGTACTGTATTAGATAAGAATTCCCCCGTGTCTCATAAAAAAAAAATGCACATAAACTACAATTCTATGATCTCACTTTGAAAAGGGGCATTTACACGGATAATATTTTTAACATGGACATCTGCTTTTGTGGAGTTGGGATTTTTATTTTCTAACACAAAAGAATGAATAAGCAAATTATGATGGATGATTACTGTAGAATTATTTCTAAAGATAGAGGCCACACTGAGTAAATTATACCTGTGCATCAGGGAGGGACCAGCGATCAGAAGCTGAAAGGAAATATAACTAACTCCATTA
Source organism: Sciurus vulgaris (assembly GCF_902686455.1). Lineage (NCBI taxonomy): Eukaryota > Metazoa > Chordata > Mammalia > Rodentia > Sciuridae > Sciurus > Sciurus vulgaris. The sequence continues at coordinate 320,325 of NW_027632880.1, read as the reverse complement.
AGTAAACACAAGTGCCTTCATGAACAGCTTAGTATGTACTCAGCTATTACTAACTCAATCATGTATAATTTTAAAACATAGCAAAAAAAAAAAAAAACTCACCCAAGAACATAATGACTCCCCATAAGCCTAGATCTAAAGAAAAAATGTATAATCTTATCATATTTGTTTCCTAGAATTTTTTGGACTAAAATACAAATTTATTCTTATGATCAAAAGCCCTCCCTGAACTTCAGGGCTCAGCAGCTCGGTAGGGATGCTCCAGTCTGGAAGCTCTACTGGTGGATTTTCCCCTTTACTTTATCTCCAGGTTCTATGGCTACCTGCAATCCCAGCTCTCGTTCATGTTTTTCATCCTCAAAAGGCATCCACCCAACATCTGCTCATGCTCGCAGTTCCACTCTGTTTAGCAGCCTCCCATAAAGATTATTGTGATGAGCTTGGCTGTCCCCAGATGATCCAGGAAAATATTTCCATTCAAAATTATCAACTTAGTCTCATCTTCACAGTCTCTTTTGCCATGCAAGGTGACATATTCATAGCTTTAAGGATTAGGAGGGTGACGTTGGGCAGGGGATGGGGGGGGAATAGTGGAAGAATAGGGTTCATTCTTCATCCTAATATGCTAATATAAAGAATGTATCAAAATGAGTCACCTACAGTAAAACTAATAATAGAATGAATAAATTAGAATCATAAAGAAATAGGATGAAGCTTAAAATGTAATATGGGCCTAGAAATTCCTATAAAGTAATGGGAAGGGAAAAACAATGTTCTAATCAATTCAAAGATAACAGATTTTAAAAATGAAAGGACAAATGATGAAATAATTTAACACTTGCTATTTCTGAAGTAAATATGTCAACAAGTTTGTAATAATACCAACTCAAAAGTTTAAAGGAGATGAGCTCAACTTTCAATGCCAGAAGACAGTGCAGTGTGTGTTTGATTGTTCAACGCAAAGTTTTTTAAGTCAGAAATTTTCATGAATACATCTCTATAAACCTGATTTCAAATGGTACTGGGTTCCCATCCCTTTTTCAACCAAAGGACTTTGCACAGATAATCACAAAATTCTAACAGTCTACATAATTGTCAATAATTCAGTGTCCATGATTCATATTTGAAAATGCCCCCAAAACATTTAACTTGGTCATGAAATCTAATAGTCTCCAGAGTCTCTTATAAGATTATGCCCAAGGGATTAGGATGATAATTGAATGCATGTCTGCACAAAAACAAGACATGCAAGTGCCTAAATTGTGATTAAAGAAGAAGAAGTAAAGTTTCAAAAGTTTTACAATGTAGAAAGAGGAAAAAATCACGGGATTAAACAGGAAAAGGGTAAAATGTGTCAATTTCGTCATCTTTAATGTCTGGATTTAATTTATACTTTGAATGAACTTAACACTACACCTATCTCAATATTTGAAATCTTTACTGGGGAATTTTAAGTATTACTAATTTTTTTTTCTAGTAAACACTTCAAGTTTGACAGCACTGCCATGTTCATTCCAGCTTCATTTTTCCTGATATGTTCAAGAATTATTAAATTTCACATGTGATTTAAATAGTATGATTCATTTTTGGGAGAATAACATATTTCTCCTTCCATCATCCATTCTTCATGTGTGCACATTTAAATAGCTTTATTGATGTGTAATTGATATACACAGAATCTACATGTGTTACATGTACAATTTTCTGAATCTGATTGAGCTCCTCATTTGCCTTCTGTTTATGACTAGGTATAGGTATGACATTTATTTGCAATGACCTCTAACTGATGTTCAGAATGCTTACATTTGAGTAACAGACTTGGACAATTTTCAAATTTATGATTTTTAATAACATTTGAATTTCTATTTGAATATGTATCAGTCACATGAAATCACTAGCTCATGGTAAGAGCAAAAGAAAAGTAGTCTGGGCAAGATACTTTGAAACTTTTGCATAGTTTAGCATTTGTTTTGCTATGTACCTCCTTTTTGTTTAATAACAGGTCATCACTTTGCCAAATTCTCTGATTTTTTTAAAGGAGTAGAATAGTCCTAATAAAAATGTTTTTCTTTCTTTCTTTTTATTATGGAGAGGTAAAAGTGATGATTAATTAGGTTCTCATATAAACTTTAACACAAAATGATCAACAAAATATAGAAACACATTCATAACATTACTGGCTGTTGAGGTTTGGATCTAGGAATGTTCTCAGAAAAGTTCATGTGTTAGGCAGGGTAGCAATGTTCAGAGGTGGAAAAAGTGAATCATGAGAGCTGTAACCTCAGCAGTAGCCTAGTCCATTTGAAGGATTAATGATTTGAATGGACACTGGATGTCAACTGTGGGTAATGGGCTGTGTCTGGAGGAGGCAGGTCACTGGGTGTGTGGTCTTGGACTACATCTCTTCCCTGGCTCCTCTCTCTCTCTCTCTCTCTCTCTCTCTCTCTCTCTCTCTCTCTCTCTCTCTCTCTCTCTCTCTCTCTCTCTCTCTCTATATATATATATATATATATATATATATATATATATCTGTCTCTGTCTCTCTCTCTGCTTTCTGGCTGCCAAGATCTTGGCTGCTCTCCTCCAAAGTGCTTCTGCCATCGTTTTCAGTCTCACCTCACACCCAGAACAATGGAGTCAGCTAACCTGTGCCTTCCCCACTGCTGGGAGGTGGCTCATGAGAGGAGAGCTGCAGGAACTCTGCTGGACAGTCAGCAGCCCTGTGCCAAGGGCAGTATCTGGGCAGCTGGATGCAGCAGGAGAGTGCTGACCCTGGACAAGAGCCTAGCTCATGCAGGTGCAGTGACACAAGACTGCAATCCCAGAGGCTCAGGAGGAAGATCACCAGTTCAAAGTCAGCCTCAGCAATTTAGCAAGACCCTAAGCAACTTAGGGAGATTCTGTCTCTAAAAAAATATAAAAAGTTCTTTGGGTGTGGCTCAGTGGGTAAGGGCTCCTGGGTTCAATCTTTGGAACAACAAAAGAACCTAGTCATCTGCTGAGGAACGTGGAGTGCCCAAGACATGGGGGCTCTGCAGCGCAAGCAGTGGAAACATCGCCAGAGTCTGGGGTACACAACTGCCTCTGCCCTGACCCCTTGGCATCCAAACCTGTCCCCAAAGAATGTCAGCCAAGACCAGGGGGAGCCTCCTTGTCCTTTCCAGCTGAGGAGAACCAGCAGCCTCAAGATGAGGGAAGTGATCAGATCATCCTGGATGGTTTGGAATTAGTCCCAGGTTACCCGAAGGACGAAGGATGTGGTCAAAGAACTTGAGGTGAGAGGCAGATGGGAATGAGGAAGTTCTGCACTCTCGCTCCCCTCAGCATTCCCAGCTCCTGGGAAACTACAGAAAGTCACCTGTGGATGGACTTTCTTTGCTCAGGAGACTCCTGAGAGGAGTCCTTTTTCAATAAGGAAGTATTGAAGTAGTTTCAATATTATTTCAATAGTATTTCAAGTAGTTTCAATGGATGGACCAGGGATGGTGGGAGGGTGAACGCTAGTGCCTCAGAATCTCAGTGTGCGTGGTGTGGGAGGACATGGTTCACTGGGGCTGGGCGGGGGATGTCAGCAGAGGAGACATGGAGAACCAGACAGGCACATGGGACAGGGCTCCTTTCTGGCCCTTGCTCCCCTGTCCACCCACCTCTTCTTAAGAATTTTCAGCAAGTTTGCCCCTTGCCTGACAGCCTCCCTAAGCAGGGGTAAAGGATATGTTTCTGGGTCCTGGGCCAGGACAGGGAGGACATTGTGGAGAGCCTCAGCTCAGGTGTTCCTTACAGCTTCTGGAGCCCCAGTGGAAAGGAAGCTACCTGGGATGCTGACAGGGGAAACAGCTTTGGAGATATGGAGGAGGCCTGGGAATTTCTCACTGTCACAGTTCCTGAAACACACCCTGTTTGTCTCCAAATGTCCCTCCCACTAACTCTGGGCCTTAGAGCCACCCTATCTGTCCATTCTTCCCTCTGTCCTTTCATTGTGTCACCACTAGACATTGCACCTGGGGATTGGTGTAGGAAGATGTGTGTGTGTGTGTGTGTGTGTGTGTGTGTGTGTGTGTGTGTGTGTGTGAGAGAGAGAAAGAGAGAGAGAGAGAGAGAGAGAGAGAGAAGCATTCTATGGTCTTGCCTCCTCCTAGGTCTGTGGAGCTGGGACTGTTTCCTTGCTGCTTCTATTCATGACCACTGCTTTGGCATTTTGCCTTCCTCATTCCCTCCATCTTTTTGTCCCTCCTGTTCTATACACCCTACTTCTTTCCAATTAAATGTGTGCTTATATGAAAAGAAAAGCATTTTTAAAACAAGAGAGAGGGAAATAAAGTGAAAAGCAAAAGTACAGATCACATTTGCATGGATAGCTTCTTGGAATTTTCTGTGTATCTACAAACATACAATGTTCTTAAATTTTTGTCTGTATACAAATGGACTGTACTGTGTATACTGTCCAGAAACTTGCTTTTTGTCATTAAATCACTTGGATGTTTTTCTCTGTAAGCACATATGCAATTAACATTCTTTATAACTGCAGTACAGGGTTCCATTTAAGAAGTCTATAATGTAATCAATTTCATTTTGATGGCCCTTTAGGTTGTGACCAGCTGTTGTACAAGTGTGTTTCTACCAGCAATCTGTTAGGTACATTTATTTCTACATCTTTATATCACACGAGGTTGGCTATTGGGTCCTAGTTTTAGGGAGAGACTGTGAAGTTGTCCACTTCCTGGCCTTTTGTGTCAAGGGCTCCCATGAGAGGTGGAGTAGGCTGGCAGGTGGGTATGGAAGAGGCAGAAGGGCTGGGTAGGGTCATGAGTAGGGTCTGTACTGTGCTCTGGTGATTCCCTGATCTCATGCAGCATCCTAGAGAAAGCAGAAAGGGGACCTCAGAAAACACACAGATAGTGTCTCTCACCTCCCAAAGCTCTAGACTGACATGCTTGCCCTTGTCTCCTGTTGGGAAGGGTCTGTGATGACTTAGAAAACAGCACTGTGAAAGCATTTGTCTCTCCAGGGGCCTTGTATTTGTATTATAATGACCTTTATATTCCCTCCTTCCCATATCCAGGCACATTGTGGGCTTCTTCCTGATTGTCATTCAGCTAGGATTCTGCTGCATCTATTTCATGTTCATGGTTGACAACTTCAAACAGGTAGGTTTCTGGCAGGAGAGGAATTTCAGTTTAGGATTGTTTTCAAGCCAGTTTTGGTCAACAAAAGCATTAAGGTTTTAACACTTTGTGTACAGTGCCTATTGTTTGATTCTCATCTGAAGACCTAGGGTAGAGAAACTTCAAGATGTCTTGTCTGCTCTTCTGTCTTAGATCAAAGCAGCTCAGACAATTGGATTGCTAACAGCAGAAACCATGAAGGATTCCATGGAGAGCTTGCCAGCTGCAGGTGCCTCTAAGGCTTCATTCACACACTGAGCCTTTAGTCAGGAGCCTCTTCCAGCAGGACAGCCACCAGCTTTGTGATTGGAGGCCTATTTCTTTCTTTTTCTTCCCCTCTTCTTGGTCATTGAAGTGGCCAGTGGGGCCACCAACAACTGCCATGACAATGAGACAGTGATTCTGACGCCAACCATGGACTTCAAACTCTACATGCTCACCTTCCTGCCCTTCTTGCTGCTGCTGGTCTTCATCAGGAAACTCCATGTCCTGTCCGTCATCTCCCTGTTGGCCAACATCAGCATGCTAGTCAGCCTGGTCATGATCTACCAGTTCATTGTTCAGGTGTGAGCCCAGGCCCTCCCCATCCTCTTAGAGGAGTGTAAAAAAACCAGTAAGCAGAACCTAAATAGTTACATGTTATTTATGTGCAGTATATTTAGCAGTTTTTAACTTCAACACTATTGACATTTTGGGCTGGATAAATTTTATTTTGGGATTGATTTTCATGTATATTACAGGATATTTAGCTGCATCTTTGATCTCTACCCCCCTGAAGGTGCTAGAAGCATCTCCTGCAGCAGTAAAAATAAAAAATGTTCTAGATGTTTCCAAGCACGCCAGGGGCAAAATCACCCCCATCAAAATCACTGATTTGAACTTTTTCAAATTAGATTGTTAATGCATGATTATCATACACAATTGGAAAATAGTGAAAACATACCAAGGTCTGACTAAAATCAGTTTTTAAAATCTGTACTTAAAGTAATTTCTTCCTAATCTATTTACTGTCAAAATTATAAAGTTGCTAACTGTTCATGCCAGTAGCTTACCCAAAGTGAGCAGGTCAGTGGGATACTTGAAGAGCACGGAATCATAGGTGGGTAGAAGATCAGGTGCACAAAACATGACTTACACTTGAAGATTGAAAAAAAAAGAGTCAAAAAGGAAAAAGTAAAAGTAGGTAAATAAAAAAACTAAATATGTTTAAATTTCCCAATTAACTCACATCACTTCTTGTTGATTAAAATGTGGACAATGCTAATGCCTCCTCGGTACCACACCCCACCTGTGTCTCCTCTCAGGGATGCCCTCTGTGTGAGTGCTCTGTCTCATTCCTGTGAATGCATTTACACAGTATGTAAGTGTGTAGGTAATAGATAAGATATGCTTTGTTTATATTTTTAAAATAATTTTTAATAATTATTGGTAGTGTTGATCTAGCTAGCTATTTTCTCCCTTGATATTCCTTAGAGAGCTCTCCAGGCTGATTCATCTGGCTCTGCTTCATTGTTTCTCACTGCTGCCTAGAATCACAGAGAACAGGTGGCCACCATTTACTTAACCAGTACCCCGTAGTGGACCATTAGGTCATTTTTATCTTGTAGTCTAATTTCAGCATTAACACAGTGAATATTAATTTTATGGACATTGGAAATGATTCTATAAGATATTTAGAGTTGCAAATAAGAAGGAACTTGCAGTTCTTTTTCTTATGGCACTGGGGATTAAACTCAGGGTTGTATATCCACTGAGCTACATTTCAGCATGTTTTATTTTTTATTTTGAGACAGGACCTCAGTGAGATGCTCAGGTTGACCTTAAACTTAATCCTCCTGCCTCATACCCCCACGTCGCTGGGATTACAGGGGTGCACCACATGCCCAGGAAGCATTCACTCTTGAATTTCTATGTTGCCAAGTTGATTCTTCCAAAGGTTATTGATTGATTTCCTGTAGACTCTCATCCATGTGTCCATGGCACACAAACATCACATTTTTCCACAGTAACCCCGCTACCTACCGATATGGTTTCTAGGAAACCAATAGTCCCAGTACTAAGAAAATGACATGATGATTAACTTTATGGTCAGTAAGCATATACTAGTTTTCTCTTATTGTAAATCAGCTGGGAGGCAGATATTGATTCTTCTGCAGGAATATCCTTATTAAAAACATAAAGAGTTCTTGTCTTGTTTTCTATGGTAAGTGACCATTTCCATGATCAAATGAGTGTAAATTTCATTTATTAATAATTTTACATAGTAATTATAGCTCTCAGCTGTGTACATAGGACATTTCAGTGAACGTTAATGACTAAGTGAGTGAGGCTACCTCCTGTGGCCATGCACACATGCCACACTGATTTTTATGCCACTGTAGCTACACACTCGTGGTTGCCATGAACAGAGGGCCAGTGAGAATTCAGATCTCTGAACATTTCTGCCCCTCATGACTGCTGGTGTCCACCCTGAGCATTGTGCATAGTATAACCTGCTCTTTAAGCTTAGGCAGTTCCCTTCCAATTTCCTGAGAGCTGTTTTGCATCTGTCTGGGCTGTGGTCACAGGGTTTCTTCAATGTTTCCCTGATTTATTGGAGCTGCTTTCATCTTCATTAAAAGGAAAAACCCAATGAGAATATTCATCACATCATTTATTTCTCCAATTGTCTTCAGAAAACTTCTAATCAAATAAAATGCAATTTTTTCAAGAAAAGTAACCTGGACAAATTACTATGCCTGTGACAGACACACAGTGCCTTTGTGTGGGTGGCCTGCATCCAAAGTCACATAGACAATACCTGGATCTTGTGAATCTTCTCTTGACTCTCAAACTGGCCCTCAGGAAGATTTCAGGTAGTGTAGAGAAAAACAAAACACCACTTTGTTCTTCCTTTCCTCCTTCAATTTTCTTCCTTTATTCCCCTCTCTGCCACTAACTGGAAATCCATGTCTCTCTTTTGAGATGACAATTTCTGGTTATCTTAGGCCCCTAGAGCATGCTAACACTTACCTCTGAACTTCTTAGCAGGCTGAAGGACGAGCATGCTTTCAGATACATTCTCTTTACCTTTACTTCATAGTGAAACTCGGGAAGGTCATTCAAATCATGTAACTTTCTCTCTGAAGCTCAACTCTCAAAGAGTCAGTAGATGATTACTAGGAATTAAATCTTTACCTTCAAACACAACCATAAAATGGAAAGAGGCTATCTGTTCACCAGTATAGCATTGCAGTGCTCAGGACAGCATCAGGGTTTCTATGAGACCAGTAATCACCAAGGCCTCAGCAGTGCATGATGACCTACTGATGACATCACACAGTCCAGGCAGTGTTCAGGGTGCTTCAGGATTGCTAAAGCCCATCACCTAAGGTGGTAACTTTTATACAATAGAAATTCTATCATTCATGTAAGCTTTCATACAAGGCCTTTGATACCAATGTTAGAGAAGATGATATGGATTACTTAAAGGATATTCTTCTGTGTGTCTAGGGACACTGCATTCTTCAGTCTCCATGGTGGTGAGAATATGGCAATACCAAGGAGGGTCTAGCTGAGAACCATGTTTTGTCTACTAGAAAAAGTAAAGGTTTTAGCCAGGTGTGGTGGCACCTGCCTATAATCCCAGAGACTCTGGAGGCTGAGGCAGGAAGATCTCAAGTTCAAACCAGCCTCAGCAAAAAGTCAGATGCTAAGCAACTCAGTGAGACCCTATCTCTAAATAAAATATAAAATAGGGCTGGGGATGTGGCTCAGTGGTCAAACGCCCCTGAGTTCACTACCTAGAACCAAAAAAAAAAAAAAAAAAAAAAAAAAAAAAAAGAAAAAAAGAGAAAGAAAAAAAAAGAAAGAAAAAAATAAAAAAAGAAAGAAAGAAAGAAAGAAAGAAAGAAAGAAAGAAAGAAAGAAAGAAAGGAAGAAAGAAAGAAAAGAAAATATAAAGGCTTATCTCATTAGGACTTTTTACACTGTGTAAACAGGATGTCCTCCTTCACACCCTTATTCAACATATTTCTTGAAACTCAAGGCGGACCAGTTAGACAAAAGAAAGTAATTAAAAGGATATGAATTGGAGAAGAGCTCAAAGTATCCAATTTGCTGATGATGTTATTCTAAATTTAGAAAACCCTCCCCCCAAAAAAACTCCAGAAAATTCACAAATTTGGCAAAGTAGCAGGATATAAAATTGACACCCATAAATCAGTGTGTTCCTATACACCCATAATGAACCAGTCAAAAAAGAAATTAGAAAAACTATCCCATTCACAATAACCTCCAGAAAACAAAACAACACAAAAAAACCTATTTGTGAATTATTTAACAAAGATGAGAAATATCTCTACAATTCACTACTATAGAACCCTAATGAATGAAATTGAAGAAGACTTTAGAAGATGGAAAGATCTCCCATGTTCTTGGATAAGAAGATTTAATATTATCAATATGGTCATACCAGTAAAAATTTCCATGCAGATTTAATGTAATTTCTATTAAATTTCCACTGATGATCTTCATAGGAATAGAATTATGAAGTTCATTTGGAAAAATAATAGACCCAACACAGCCAAAGCAATCCTTAGCAAGAAAAGCAAAGCAGAAGGTATCAGAGTACTAGAACTTAAAGTATACTACAGAGGTATAGTAACAAAAACAGCATGGTATTGGCATTAAAGCAAACATGAAGCTCAATAGGACAGAATGGAAGACACAGGCAAACCCTAATAAATATAGGTATCTCATACTAGACAAAAGTGTCATAAATATATCTTGAAGGAAAGATAGCCTTTCAACAAATGGTGCCTGGAAAATTGGAAATCCATTGTAGCCAATCGAAATAAAACCCAATCCATCATACTGCACAAAACTCAACTCAAAGTGGATCAAGGACCTAGGCAATAGATTAGAGACCTTGTGCTTACTAGAAGAAAATGGAGGCCCATCTTTCCATCTTTTGCATGTTCATTTTATGACCAAATTTCTCATCAAGACTCATTAAGTGCAAGAAATAAAACCAGAATTAATAAATGGTATGGTACCACACTAAAAAGCTCTTCACAGCAAAGGACACAATCAATAACATGAAGAGAGAATGGGAGAATCTTTGCCACCTCTATCTCAGATAGAGAATTAATCTCCAGCATATAAAGAACTCAAAAAACTCAACACCAAAAAGCAAATAATTAAATCCATAAATCAGCAAAAGGGCAGAAAAAGAAATATGAATCATCAACAAATATATGAAGTGTTCCACTTCTCTAGCAATTAGAAAAATGCAAATTCAGTCTATCACTGAGATTCCATCACACTCCATCAGAATGGCAAATTATAAAAAATAGATGTAACAAATGTTGGTGAGGATGTAGGGAAAAATGTACACTCATATCTTGATGCTGGGACTGAAAATTGGTGAAACCACTACAGAAAGCAGTATGGAAGATTCCTCAGAAAATTTGGAATGGACCCAATTTTCCCAGCTGTCCTACTTTTTGGTATATACATAAAGGACTTAAAATCAGCATACTACAGAGACATGGCCACATCAATGTTTATAGCAGCTCAATTCACAATAGTTAAGCTATGGAACCAACCTAGGTGTGTAGGTAGGGGACATTTCTCAAGCTTATCTGACAGCAATCACTGACACCATGGTCTAAGTAAGCCAAACAGTCTGGACAGAAAACTGATGAAATGGTAAAGACTAGCCATGGAATGAAGGTTTTTATGGCTACTGAGGCTGAGTTAGAAGCTGAGGGAAGGCCTCAATTATCAAGCATCCCAGCAAACTGTGATGTGAGTTCAACGATGCTGCCTTGGCTCATGCTGTGTGCAGGAGCTTACCTATCCCCCAGTACTTTGTCTCAGACTTGTTGCTGGGCAGAAGTACTTAGGCAGAGTTGGTTTGTTTACATTATCTCAATGTATAGTTCACCTATAAACTGATTCTGTTATGCTTTAAACAAGCAGTTAACCTGATTGGATAATGTGTTTATATATGCCTTGTACAATCCTAAGTAAAATTAGATCTGTGCCTTCAGTGCCTGGTCTCTGATGTCTGAGTGCACTAGGTAGGCATCAGATGTCCTCACCCTCAGCAGACTCTCATCTCCAAACATCTACAAGGTGCCCTTCAACAGATAAATGGATACAGAACAATGGTACATCTACACAATGGAATATTACTCAGCCATAGAGAATGAAATTGTGGGCATTTGCTGCTGAATGGATGGAACTTGAGACATTCACACTAAGTGAAATAAGACAATCCCAAAAAATCAAAGGCTGAATGTTGTCTCTGATATGCAGGCTCTCATGCACAATAAGGGTGGGGAGGGTCAAATAGAAGTATATTAGATTAGACAAAAGGAAAAAGAAGGGGGATGTGGGGAATGGTAATACAAAATGCAGTAGAATGAATCCACCATAACTTTCCCATGTTCATAAATGATTACAATATCAGTGAAACTCCATACGCAACCATATGAATGGAATCCTAAGTAGAATAGGTTATGCTCCATGTATGTATAATATGTCAAAATACACTTTACTGCCATGTGTATCTCAAATGAACAATTAAGTAAGATAAAAGAAAAAAATAGAAATAGAAGTTAGATGTCAACTGAGGACTCTTTATGATCATATCCATTTCCCTCCACCCCAGAGTTAAACACTGTTTTCCATTTTATGTTAATTATTTGTTGGTATAGATTATAGCTTGTCACATATATGTGTGTGCCCAAATAATAATTATTAATATTTATATCATTACAGAATTAGTCAATCTACATTGTGACATTTTTCTTTAAAATGTCTGCTTTTATGTGATATTTTTATTATGTAATGTGTTCGGTCCTCCATGTTAATTCTTTAGTAATTTTCCTTTTTAATGGAAAAAGTAGGTGTTTTTTCTAGTTTTGGGGTATAACATATTGCTGCCTTGAGTATTACTATGGAAAACTTCTAGTTTACATTAGAAGATTATCTCTGGACTATGTGTTGCTGAGTCACAGTATGTGTGCCTCTTTAAATTAGTTATATAGAGCTGATTATTTGGAAATTAACTAGAAAATTTCAAATGACAGATGCCAGGGCCACACCCTCAGAAATCATATCATCTGGGATGGAGCCCTGTGACAGGCATTTTTTAAAATTTCCCATTTGATTTATTCAGGTTGAGAATTGCTGTGCTATAAAAATAAAGTTATATATTGTTTCCTTTTGAACATACTTTAATAGAATCAGCGCTCCCCTCTGTATGAAAAAAAAAAAAAGCTGAAAGAAACTTCAAACCTCTGCTCATTATTAACAGCTCCCACTTATGCCACAGAAGTAAATCCTGGACAACTGCTGGAACTCCCAGAATAGGAAGGGGAGAAAGAGACTATTTCATGAGACCATAAAGCAATGTACTCCCTATTAAGTGGAAACAAAGTCTAATAGTTATTATGCACTCATGTTATATATATATATAAAATGCTTATATATATATATATATATATATATATATATATATATATATATATATATATAATCTCCTGTGATTTCACAGGTAGAATCTCCTGATAGTTTTTATTTGAATTTCCTTGATGACTAATGATTTGAGGATTGTTTTCATATTTATTCGTCATTTATGTTTCTTCATTTGAGAAATGTGCTGGTGTTTTTCTTGTATACTTGTGTTTTTTGTTGTTGTTATCGTCAACTTTTTTTAGTTCTTTTTTACATTCTAGATGCTAACCCAATGTCAGATGAATTGAAGATGAATGTCAGCTGGTGAAGATTGTCTCTCATTCTCATGGTGATCTCATCACTCACCAGATTGCTTCCTTTGCAGTCTTAGAGCACCTTTTTTTTTTTTTTTTTTTTTTTTTTTTTTACTCTTTTTTTTTTTTATTGTAAACAAATGGGATACATGTTGTTTCTCTGATTGTACATGGAGTAAAGGCATACCATTTGTGTAATCATAAATTTACATAGAGCATTGTTGTTTGATTCATTCTGTTATTTTTTTCCCTTCCCCCCACCCCTCCCACCCCTCTTTACCCTCTATACAGTAGTTCCTTCCTCCATACTTGCCCCCCTCCCTAACCCTAACTCTAACCCTTCCCTCCCCCCATTATGTGTCAACCTCCACTTATTAGCGATATCATTCGTCCTTTGGCTTTTTGGGATTGGCTTATCTCACTTAGCATGATATTCTCCAATTTCATCCATTTGCCTGCAAATGTCATAATTTTATCATTCTTTATGGCTGAGTAATATTCCATATATATATATACCACAGTTTCTTTATCCACTCATCAATTGAAGGGCATCTAGGTTGGTTCCACAGTCTGGCTATTGTGAATTGAGCTATGAACATTGATGTGGCTGTATTTCTGTAGTATGCAGATTTTAAGTCCTTTGGGTATAGGCCAAGGAGTGGGATAGCTGGGTCAAATGGTGGTTCCATTCCAAGTTTTCTAAGGAATCTCCACACTGCTTTCCATAGTGGCTGCACTAATTTGCAGCCCCACCAGCAGTGTATGAGTGTACCTTTCTCCCCACATCCTCGCCAACACCTGTTGTTGCTCGTATTCTTGATAATCGCCATTCTAATTGGGGTGAGATAGAACCTTAGGGTGGTTTTGATTTGCATTTCTCTTATTACTAGAGATGTTGAACATTTTTCCATATGTTTGTTGATTGCTTGTAGATCTTCTTCTGTGAAGTGTCTATTCATTTCCTTAGCCCATTTGTTGACTGGACTGTTTGAATTCTTGGAGTAGAGTTTTTGAGTTCTTTATAGATTCTGGAGATTAGTGCTCTATCTGAAGTATGATTGGCAAAGAAATTCTCCCACTCTGTAGGCTCTTTCTTCGCATTGCTGATAGTTTCCTTTGCTGAGAGAAAGCTTTTTAGTTTGAATCTATCCCAGTGGTTGATTCTAGCTTTTATTTCTTGTGCTATGGGAGTCCTGTTAAGGAAGTCTGGTCCTAGCCAACATGAAGATTTGGACCTACTTTTTCTTCTATACTCTGCAGGGTCTCTGGTCTGATTCCGAGGTCCTTAATCCATTTTGAGTTTAGTTTCGTGCATGGTGAGAGATATGGGTTTAGTTTCATTCTGTTGCATATGGATTTCCAATTCTCCCAGCACCATTTGTTGAAGAGGCTATCTTTTCTCCATTGCATATTTTTGGCCCTTTGTCTAGTATGAGAAAATTGTATTTATTTGGGTTTGTGTCCGTGTCCTCTATTCTGTACCATTGATCTACCTTTCTATTTTGGTACCAATACCATGCCGTTTTTGTTACTATTGCTTTGTAGTAGAGTTGAAGATCTGGTATTGCAATACCCCCTGTTTCACTCTTCCTGCTAAGGATTGTAGAGCACCATTTTTGAAGAGCCTATCTTTTCTCCAATTTGTGATTTTGGCACCTATATTTGGAAATAGTGGTAGGTGCAAAGATTTACTTTGGGGTATTGTATTTTGTTCCACTGGTCTTGTTGCCTGTTTTTATGTCATTAGCATGCTAATTTGTTAAAATAGCTCTGTAGAATGTTTTCACATCAGGTATAGTGATGCCTCCAGCTTTGCCTGTTTATCCTTGGTATTGCTTGGTTATTTAAGTATCTTAGGGCTGGGGTTGTGGCTCAGTGGTAGAGTATTTGACTAGCATGCATGAGGCCCTGGGTTAAATCCTTATCACCACATAAAAATAAAATAAATGTATTGTGTCCACCTACAACTAAAACAAAATGAAGAAAAAAGTATTATATGACTTTTTGTGAAATTTATGATTTTAGTTTTTTTTCTAGTACTGTGAAGTAATTCATTGACATTTTGATGAAACTTGCACTAAATCTGTAGATCACCTTGTGTAGTAGTACAATTTACCAATATTAATTTTCCCCATCCATCCATGTAAATTTTCCAGTATCTTCTTCACTGGAATTTCATTTTAAGGGTCTTTCACCTTTTTAGTATGGTTTGCTCATAGGTACTTTATTTTATTTCTGAGGCTATCATGAATGAGGTTGATTTGCTGATTTCCTTTTCAGCAAGTTTATTATTGATTTGTAGAAAATTAGTTCTAAAACCTTTTGTGCAGTCTTTAATATTCTCTATAATCACATCACCACCAAGCAGGGATAAATTAACTTTCTTCATTTCTATCTGTATCTATTTTATGTCTTTCTCTTGACTAAAATTTAAGAACTATATTAAAAGAGAATGATGAGAGTGCTCACCTTTGAATTTTTTTCTGATTGTAAAGGAAATTCTTTCAGTTTTTCAAAATTCAGTATGATGCTGCCTAAGGGTTAGATATAAATAATTTTTATAGGCCTGGGGATATAGCTCAGTTGGTACAGTGTTTGCCTCACAAGCACGAGGCCCTGGATTCAATACCCAGTACCGCAAAAAAAAAAAAAAAAAAAAAAAATTAGTTTTTTTTAATATGATTTGGTATGAAACATTTATGACATTATTCTGTGCTTGTATAATGGGGGATGTTAAATTACATCAAACGCTTTTTCTGTATCTATTAGAATGATCATGTGATCTCTTTTATATAACCTTTATCAGTTTGCTTAAGTTGAACCATTTCTGAATCTCTGTAATGAAATCGACTGAACTATGGTACATTATCTTTTTAATGTGCTGTTGAATTCAATCTCTAAGTATTTTATTGAGGACTTACACCTAACTTTATCAGGAATATTGATCCATGGGTTTTTTTTTTTTTCTTTTATCATTGTGCATTATCAGGTTTTGTTAGGTGGCTTCACTGAGTGATTTTGAAATAGCTCCTTCACTTTCTATTTTATGGAATAGTTTGAGGAGCACTGGTTTCAATGTTTTAAAAGTCTAGTAAAACTTAGCAGTGAATCCATCTGGCCCTGTGCTTTTCTCTGTTGGGACACTTTTTATTACTGCTTCAATCTCACTACATTTTATTGACCTATTTGTGTTTTATATCTCCTCTTGGTTTAAGTTTTATAGGTCATATGTATCCATAAATGTATCCATGTTTTTAGTTTTTCCAATTTATTAGCATACAGGATTATTTTGGGAGGAAGGGTACAGGGAATTGAACTCAGGGGTACTCAATCAATTACCACATCCCCAGCCCTATTTAGTATTTTATTTAGAGGAGGATCTTACTGAGTTGCTTAGCACCTCAATTTTGCTGAGACTGTCTTTGAATTTGTGATCATCCTACCTCAGCCTCCCAAGCCTTGAGGTTATGGACGTTTGCCGCCATGACTGGTTGGCATACAGTTTTTCAGAATATTTTCTAAAAATACTGGGAATTTTAGTGGTATCTGTTTTACCTTATTTTTCATCTCTTAATTATTTGGATCTTCATTTTTTTTCTTTTGGTTAGCTTAACTAAAGGTTTGCAAATATTATCTTTCCATAGAAACAAATCTTTGTTTAATTGATTCTTCAAATCATTCTTTTAGTCTATTATTTTTAATGACATCATTTTTTTAATTCTTTTTGCTTCTGATATTGTGTTATGCTTTAGATATGAGATGTACCTCCACATATAATGTGTGAAACAACACAAGAAAGCTTATATGTGATAGGATCAGGTTATAAAGGCCTTAACCTAATCAGTGCATTAATTCTCTGAGAGGGATCTACTGGGTGGTAACTGTAGCCAGGTAGGGTATGGCTGGAGGAGGTGGGTCACTGGGGCATGCCTTTAGGATATATATTTTGTCTATGGTGAAGGACATGTCCCTCCTCCCTCCCTCTCCCTCTGTGTGTGTGTCTCTCTCTCTTTCCTCTCTCCCCCCACCTCTGCCTTTCTTCCTCTCTCCCTTTCTCCCCTTCCTGGTGCAATGCTCTGAGCCTCTTTCCTCCACATTGTTCTGCCATGATGTTCTGTCTCACCTTGGGCCAATAGCAAAGGAGTCAGTCACTTATGCTAAAGACCTCTGAAACCATGAACTGCAAAATAAGCTTTACTTCCTTAAATTATTCCTGGCAGGTCTTTTGGTCATGGTAGTTAAAGTTGACTGAAATATTGAATTTATTTTGTTATTATTCTAAGAGATTGAGATGAATTATTATATTATTTGATCTCATTCTCTATCTCTCTTTTTAATGTTAGCACTCATTGATATAAACTTCCCCTTTAGTATTGTTTTGGCTTTATCCAATATCTTCCGGTATGTTGTTTCCATTTTTGTTTGATTATAGGAATTTTAAAATTTCCCCCATAATTTTTTGAATGACTCCATGTTCAACCAAAACCATATTGTTTGATCTCTGTGTATTTGTATAATTTCTGAAGTTTATCTTGCTATTGATTTTTAGTTTCATTTTAGTGTGATCTGATAAATGTAAAAAATTATTTCAATTACTTATGCCCTACAATGCAGAAAAACTTCCATGTGATGATGAAAAGAATGTGTATTCAGTTTGAGAATGTAATATTGGGTAGATACATATTAAGTCCTCTTTGTCTGTAGTATAATTTATCTCTGATGTTTCTTTCTTCATTGACATTTGGCACAGATGATTGATCCGTTGGCAAGAGTGCAGTTTTGAAGTCACACACTATTATTTTATAATAACTTATATCTCTCATTATGTCCAATACTGTTTGTTTTAAAAAATTGGTTTTCTAGTCTTTGATGCATATGTACTAAATGTCATTATATCTTCTTAGTGAACTATTCCTTTGATCAATATGTAGTGACCTTACCTTATCTGGTTTTGCCTTAAAGTCTGTTTTGTCAGATATAAGTGCATATGCTCCTACTTGCTTTCAGATCTTTTTTTTTTTTTTAACCTGGAATAAAATGGTTTATTTACATAATAAAATCACAGTTACATTCATATTCCAAAAATCTTCGATGACACAAGTTCACGTATGACCGGAAAAGCGTTGGAAGGAAGCCACATGTAACAGGGCACAATGCTACAAACACAAACACCAGACGCAGCAGCCTCAGAGGATTCACAGTGCTACCTGGGAGGGGGCTTCAGCATGATTCCCTACACGTGTAAACGTAGGCAAGGGGGCGAGCAGTGTGCACATCACTCAACACGACTGTGAGGAACAGGACTGGGGCCTGCCTCCTGGCTCATCCCTAGTCACACCACACACCAGGAGCACGCCAGACCCCACCTCCTCCTCTCCAAGGAGCCCAGGTGGAACTACCCCATCCTCCAAGAAACATGGTCATTCACCTTCCTCAAAGGCACGTGCTCGGAAGGGATGCACTGGGATCCCAACTCAGTCCTGCCATCAAAGCCTGCTGCCTGAGTCACTCTATCGCCACACAAACCTAAAATAATAAACTAAACCTATCAGATAATTTTTTAAAAATCATCACCAGGGGCTGGGGAGCTAGGTCTGTGGCACAGCACTTGCCTGGCATTCACAAGGCCTGGCTGTGATCTCAGCACCGCCCCTGAAACCACATCTGGTACAACAAAAGGGACCCCACATCTGGTACAACAAAAGGGACCCCACGTCCCTTGGTCCTCATACCATTTACCAGGCAGAAACCCGCGTGTCCGTCGGGTTAAGAAACTGCCCATCTGAGGGGTCCAAGTGGAGGATGCAGGACCTGGGCCCGGCCTGCCCTGAGCTGCTCCCGCGTGCCACCTCTGGGCAGGCTAGGCCTGTTCGCACAGCCTCTCTAGGCTCGGCCTTCAGTTCCACGCGCTGCCTGCAGAGGACGCACTGATTCACTGCTTCCGAGAAAGTTTAACCGTAGGACAAATGGGAACAACCTGGACCATATTTATTTATGAAATAAGTCATAGAATTTGAGAATCTTGATTATTTTCACATCTATTTTTGCCATGGATAGATTTCTGTAAAAGAATTGATATTAAAGAAACATAAAAACTGACAGTTGACCAAGGTTTTGACTTTCTAAGCATATGCTTCTGGAAGCACGTTCTTCTTTGGAAATCACACAGGAGAATGGCCCAGAGAGCAGGCAAAGAAGCCTCCTCTGGAGAGTCCTTGCTGTGGAGCCTGAGGCCTGCCCAATCTGACCTTTTCTGAGCACCCTGAAGGCCACCGACAAGGGGTCACATGGACAGAGCGCCAGGTGGATGTCACTGTTGTGGTCTGAGGTGACGAAAGAGCCACCTCCAGAACCTTCAAATCCCTGGACAAGCGTGACTGGGTTCCCCTCAACCGCACCCCTCCTGGCTCCCAGCACGGGCTAGCGGTGCCCTCTGGTGCTGACGGGGTTTCTTACCTATGGGACAGACATTTAAAGGTCCACAACTAAAGGCCAAAAGCAAAGTTCCCTCTTTTAGACCCAGAGCCACGGCTGGGAAAGGCGCAGACGGCTGACAGGGCAAACCGTCCTGAATTCTTTGCATGGACAACACAAGCACATGGCATGAGCTACCTTCAGATCAAAGTGACAGCTAGCAAGGGGACTCCAAGGCACCCTCGTCCTGCGGCGAGGCTTCCTGTGCACATCTGTGAGGCAGTGCTGTGGTCTGCAAGGGGCCCAGGGGCCACAAAGGCGTTGGCGATGAGGACCATCGCCCGTAAACGAACACCGTGCTGGTCCACAGCAGCGTGAAGTGCTCCTGAGCACCCACCCCAGAGCTACAGGGAAGCAAGACCTGGCCACTCGCCCGGCCACGTCCAATCAGGAGGAGGAGACCTGAGAATGGCCACCTCCAGGGAGAGGTGCCGGCAGGAGGAAGCTGTCACGGCAGGACGCACGTGGCTTCCAGCACGGTGCAGGTGCAGGAGCAGCTGTTTGTGGTGGTGACCGAGCTCTTCATGACAGCCTGCTGGCCCAGCCTGGAGCTCTGCCACGGCCTCTCTGATCTTCAAGGAGGTGCCAGTGAGAGCAGATTTAGGTTTACAGAGTCACCAGGAACTTTTTCAGATTTGAGGATAATTTCTTCAGCGAAGCCTCAGAATTAAAAAAAAAAAAATTAAAGGGCTCTTGATTCTGAGCTTTTATCGATTAAAGCAACGGACCAAATGCGATCTTCTGACTTGGACCCATGTGACCAGGAGAGCCTGGCGGTGCTGACGGAGCAGAGCCCCCTGCCTGTGTCTGCCCCTCTGAGGGCACAGGCAGCTCCCAGCCTCAGGCTGGGGTCTGCATGGTCTGCCTACCTTCCTGGTACAGTGTATGGCCCAGTCTCCCTGTTCTTATCTTGATTCCAATAACTGGATCCTGGCAGAATTTTCTTTAAGGAACCGGCTCAATTCTTCCTGCTTCCATGGTGTACAACTTCCCACTGCTTGCTGGATTTGTTTTTTGTGGCACTGGGGACCGGACACCAGGGTGCTCTACCACTGAGCTACAGTCCTTGCCCGTTATTTTTTATTTTGAGACAGGGTCTCCCTTAAACTGCTGAGGCTGGCCTCAAACTTTTGAACCTCCTGCCTCAGCCTCCTGAGTCGTTGGAGTTGCTGGGGTCACAGGAGTGTGGCACCGTGTCTGGCTCATTGCCTTAGATCCTCTAAGAAAACACCAGACTGCAAGAAGGATAAACCATACGAACATCAGGGCCAAGTACTAGGTCATGTAGCTTTAAGAGAGAAACGTGAAGCTTTTCATTATACAACCCTCACGAGTCCACAGGAAGCGCTGTACGTAAGGGCACCATCCGTGGCCCCAAAACCCACCAGGTCTGCTGGTGTCAGGCTCAACACCAAGCTTCCTGGTACACATGTCTCTCCTCTCGTTGAAACTTGTTTACTTTTTCCGATAGAACCTGGGTCTTCGATATAGTTTCCCTTCCTGAGTGTCATTAAATTCTCTTGCTCCAATTTTCTCTGATGCTCCAGGAAGTTTGAAATTATAATCTGTGGTGACGTAGGGAATTGTTCCTTCAGGTCCACGCTGGCTCTTGAAGATACACTGTGGAATGGAAATGGCCCCCACCAGCAGACAGTTTACCGTTCTCAGTTCTTCTGGGGGCACAGGAGTGAGGATGTGGTACAGTCGCTTCTCCATGTCGATGCCTCTACAGATTCCAAACCCCAAACAGTCACAGATGGGAGTCTGGGCCAGCAGGATGGGCCCCTTTGTGTAGCCTCTGACATCATCCAGGATCTTGCAAAGGCCAACCCAGCTGGCATTCACGGCATAGAGTACGTGAGTGGGGGCGACATCAGCATGGGCAATCCGGAGGGCGACTGCATTGAAAGGGACCTGATAGGGCATCAGGCCATGTAAAGGACTGAGTGATTTTGGCACTGGGGGCAGCAGCTGGCCAAGATAACCTAACACTGCCAGTTCTCGAAAAATTCTGTTATGTGACTCCCTATTCCTTGAAGTTTTTCTGAATGAAAACTCTGAATAAACACTCATCAGTTTATGTCCTGTAAAAAGAACTGGACTCTCTTTATCTTCGTCAGCAAATTCCAAATTATCTGCGAATTCTGGAAGTTCGTAGCCACGGTTCCTGACCCTGGACTTGCTCTTTGTGTACAGGCCGTCCATGTTATCCACGTAGTCTGGGGTGAGGCTGGCCATGTATCTGCTCTGGGAGGTGTGAAGCTGGACGACGTGGGTAGGAGACAGCAGCCGGATCAGGTCCATGAGCAGCAGGAGCCCTTCGTCTGCCACCCAGCCCATGGTGTTGACGATAAGCGGGCACTCTCTCTTATAAGAGCTGAACCGTATTTTATTATCTCAATATAATTCTCGCAGTTGTTCTCACAAGAAGGCTTCCCGTAATACACCATCTTCTGTGGCGTCCTCTGGTGGGTGAACGGCGGTCCCAGAACTGGTTCTGTGACATTAAGCAAAGAGATGCAGCCGGGAGGTGTGAACTCTGTCTGCCCCAGGTCACATTCCAATAGTCCAATGCAGGGAATACTATTTAAACAACTGGTTAATCAGGTATCTGTTAAATGTTGACTTTCCAACGTCCTGGTCACCACAGACCAGAATGACAGGGCAGCCATCTGCTTCTTCAGAAGAAACACTCACTAACTCTTCCAGGGCTGCCAGGGCACTCTCACTTAAATTAAGTGCTTTTTTCCTTCTCTCTTTTTTGATACCAACAGACCTCAAGGCTAAATATTCAGCATTAATCTGGAAAGTTGTAACCTCTTGTGTGAAAATGTAAGATAAACCCGGATAGCTGGTTAGGAAGTTCACAGTGGAGGTTTTCAGACGTTCTAGCATCACAATTGGAACACAGAGGAGAGAAATTCTTCATCGACCAACATCTGTCCTCCAGGTTAAGATGAGATCTGAGCAAAATCCCGGGCTTCCTTTCTTATCTCTTTCTCACTTTTCTCAGGCATGGAGTAATGGATTGCATTAATGGTCAGGTACGCATGGGTATAGGTAGAGAAGTTATCTTGGGCAGTCTGGCCTTGGCCTGATGATATAACCAAACACCTCCACCTGGGCCATAGACGCAAGTCAAACGACAGATTCCACTAAAAGTAAAAGTCTGCTCCGCCGGCAAGCAGCAGCAGCGCGCGGCCCGGGCCCAGCTGCCGCACGGACAGGACCGGGAGCTTCTGGGGGCCGCTCGCGGAGGCGGCCGGTTCTGGCTCGGGGCCAGGGCCGGGCCGGGGTCGGGGGTCCGCGGCCTTGGGCCTTCCGCGCCGCCGCCGCGCGGAGCCCTGGCCGGCGCCCCTCGCACCAGTCCCCGCCCGCGGCGTGGGCCTGCAGCAGCCGGCGCCGCCGGCGCCGCCGGCCGCTCCAGCGCAGTGTCCAGAGCCGGCGGCGCGGGCCGGCGGCTGAGGATGAGCTGGGGGCCGGGCCTTGCGGACCCGCAGCCACGTGGAGCGGCTCGCGCCGCGCCGCAACAACAGCACCCTGCTTTCAGATCTTATTTGCTTATATTCAATAAGCATTTATTTTTCTCTGTTTAGTGAGTAATCCCATCATATATGATGCTATTCTTTGGTCAGAAAAAAGTTTTTATTTTTTAAATTAGGACTGGGGATGTAGCTTAGTGGAGGAGTGCCTACTTAAAAAGCATGGGTCCTGGGTTTGATCCCTAGCACTGAAAGCGAGGAAAAAACAAATAATTTACAGTTTAAAACAAAATAAAATAAAAAATTAATAATGTTTGGAGTGATTATGTGCACTACAGAAATTCCAATGAAGGTCTGGGATACATGTATAAAGTCTCTGCCTTTATGTTTGGTATGCCTCTTCAAATTATTGCTCCTGTATAATTGCAAAGTTTTATCCTTTGACTACCATCTAACTAATCCTCCCAGAATTTGGGCACCACCATTCCATTTTCTACTTCTGAGTTCAAATTTGTAGATTTCATATGTAAATAAGATTGTAAAGATTTGTCTTTATGTGCAAGTCTTCTTCACATAACATATGCCCTCCTGATTCATCCATGTCACAAATGACAATACTTCATTAAAAAGAAAAAATGTCAAATAGAAATCCATTCTGTATATGCACCATATTTTCTTTATTCATTCTTCAATTAGTGGGATAATTTGGTTTCATCCAAGTCTTGAGTATTTTGAATCATGCTGTAGTAAACATAAAAATACACATCCCTTTAAGATACTTGAGATATCAATAGGTAG